>NW_007246894.1:96936-357614 GCF_000164805.1 Carlito syrichta
AAAGATACCTGCATACGTATGTTTATCGCAGCATTGTTCACGATAGCAAGAACCTGGAAACAACCATGCTGCCCATCAAAAGAGGACTGGATTAAAAAATGTGGTACACATACACGATGGAATACTACGCAGTCATAAAAAAGAACAAAATCATGCATTTTGCTGCATCCTGGATGGAACTAGAGTCTATAATACTGAGTGACCTCTCACAGAAAGAAAGATCCGAGTATCACATGTTCTCACTCATATAATGGACCTTGAACATCCAATGTAATACTATAAGAAAATGACTGATGGTACTGGGAAACTATGGGGGGGAATGGGATTAACAGTAGCAAATATCTGTCTGGGGATGGGGAAACACCTCTTCTCAACAGGGTGCCTGAATGAAACGTAATTGTACACCTAGCCCTTAACTGTACCCCACAAAACCATAATAAAAAATATTGATAATAAAAAAAAGAGAGATTGCCTTACAAACTGAAACAGTGCTACTTATAATTATACCTGTCTATATTTCAACATCTACTTACTGCTTCCTACTAGAATAATAATTTTCTATCTCACTGCTTGAGGAGAGAGGTTATTTTTAAAAATTTTTTATTATCAATATTTTTTATTATGGTTTTGTGGGGTACAGTTAAGGGTTAGGTGTACAATTACGTTTCATTCAGGTACCCTGTTGATAAGAGGTGTTTCCTCATCCCCAGACAGATATTTGGTACTGTTAATCCTATTCCCCTCCCCCCCACATAGTTTCCCAGTACCGTCAGTCATTTTCTTATAGTATTACATTGGATGTTCAAGGTGCATTATATGAGTGAGAACATGTGATACTCGGATCTTTGTTTCTGTGAGAGGTCATTCAGTATTATAGACTCTAGTTCCATCCAGGTTGCAGCAAAATTCATGATTTTGTTCTTTTTTATGGCTGCATAGTATTCCATTGTGTATATGTACCACATTTTTTTAATCCAGTCCGAGAGAGGTTATTCTGATCTACTTCCAGTTATTTAAAGGTAAAGGCCGTAGACAACAGATAAATCAATTTCTGAAAAGTAGACTTTTCTTGGGGTTCAGTCTTCTTTCCACTTACTGTAAGTGGGGTGGTCACTTATTATTTCTAGACACCTCAGGGTCTAGAAACTTCAGTAATAATGTTTTGAACATTTCATCTTATACTGAGGTATATTCACAGAAATTTCTTGGCATCCCTGAGAAGGGAAATCTGGAAGCTTGTAGGAACTCACTCCCAGGGTCTAGGAACAAAACAAAGTTGCTGAGTTAACTGGGCACTCATTTACCACTGCTGGGTGTTTCCCTGACATAATGGAAAGGATCTGGGTCTGTACCTCCTCCAAGATATGGAGATTAGAACTTTTGCTTCTGGGGGCATTTTACAGATACTTCTTCAAGGCGTGTTCCTAAATTCTCTCTCTCGTTCTCTGTATTTCTGTCTCTTTTCTTTTTATCTTTCTCTCTGTTTCTTTCTCTGTATTTAGTAAGGTTTGCAGCCTTTCATGGTCATCTGAGAGGGAGTTGATTAAGAGTTGGCTTTATTTGTATGTTTCTTCTCATAGATACCAGACTCCATTTGGCTGGGAAGGGACTCTTCTATTAGAAACAAACAAACACATATTTTCATTTTCTTTTAGATGAGTCAGGCCATGATGGTCCTAAAAGCCATCAAGGGAATACCTTGGGCCATCTCTGATACACCAAATAATGCAGAATGGGGTCCATTTGATTGAAAATAATTGAGCAGGGGTGGGGGCTATATCTTCTTGATTGTTAGAGGAGCAGCCATAAAAGGTGAATGAAAGCAGGCTGCTTAGAAAAAAAAATTATTTATGGGATCTTTACTGAAATGACATCAAATGTTGTGGAGGGTTAATAGAGAACAAGCAAGTGAGGAGAACAAGTAAACACAGAAGATGGGCTCGTATGATTAAAATGATGAAAGCTTGTGAACTGAAAACTACTCAGGAAAGATTTTCTGAAAAGAGGGACATTACGAGTTTTTGCACATGCTAGGTGGTCTGTGTCTTGTAGACTACCTCTTGTTTTTCGGGTCTATTCTGTTCCAAGATTTGTGAGCAAAAGGTGAAGTACATGGCATTTGCATTACCTCTTGTTTTTCGGGGTCTATTCTGTTCCAAGACTTTGTGATGCAGAAAGGTGAAGTACATGGCATTTGTCAATTTGGGAGATGAAGTGGTGGGATTGACCACCACAACCAGAGTCTAGGCACTATCACACGATAGATTTTAATATATCAACATAAATGCAATTGCAGCCTGGGCAATACAGCAAGACCTCACCTCTAAAAAAATTAAAGAATTAGCCAGGTGTGCTGGCGTGCACTTGTAGTCCCAGCTACTCAGGAAGCTGAGGTGGAAGGATTGCCTGATCTCAGAAAGTTGAGACTGAAACTCCAGCCTGGGTGACAGAGTAAGACCCTGGCTCAGTAAGTAAATAAGAAAATGAGAGCAATTGAAGTGTCCATTTTGTATTTAGGAAATAGCAGTGAAAAAATCACATACACATTTGAAGAGAAATTTAAATAAACATTTGAAAAACAAGGGCATCACAGTAAAAAAACATTTGAAGTAAAAGGGAGCCAAATATTCCTTCAGAAGAACAAAGGCGTGTATGACATCAAAAGGGTCTTATTGTGAAGTTTATTCAAGGTGGTAAACACCTTAAGGATATTTTTGTTATTGGAGTTTCTAGCTTTAAGAATATGGGACATAGTAAAAATCTGTGGATTAAGGAGAGCTTTCTTCATTATCATCACCTACTGGCAGAGAGACCTTCAGCAAATTATGTGACCTCTTCATGTGTAATATATAGCACTGAATAGCTTATGAGGTTCAGAGAGACTGCAAGAGTTTCTGTGAATATGAAGCTTAGAACAATGCCTGACACACATTAGGAGATCAATAATTGTTGGTTCTTACTGTTTTAAAGACTTGCTCTTATGTAGACTCAAATGCTGCTTAGTAGACCAGTTGCCACTCTAGTGGGGTCAGATGACAGGGTCATCTAAGGAGTAGGGAGGACTCAGAACCCAGAGGAGCAGTAGGCTTAGAGTATTGGGCTTGCTGACTTTTTATATCTAGTTCATTTAAGGTTGGTAGAATCCGTATGATAAAATCAGTCCTGGTAAATCACCATAGAACACTATTTTTTCAGCAATAAAAATTATTTTCTAAGTATTCCCCATGTTAATTAGCAAATATTCTTGTGAAGATTTTAATAATAATATTTGAAATGATTATTAGACACCTCTGTAGTGTAGATTTCTGATTGGGGTCTTCTAACTACTAACTAGCCATCCTTGGGATATAAATTAAAGTTAATTTACAGACACATATCATACTTAAAGTTTGTGCTTAAAATAGATTATCAGACAGATAATTTGACTTCTCAGGAAGTGTGAAGTGAATTTTAGTACCCAAATCAACTTTGATTCCAGGACTACTTGTTAGATTTCTCTGTCACAACAGACTCTACTGGAATGTTTATAAAGCAGGGCCTGTATAATATTTTTACCATTTTTCTCTTTACTAAGATTGATTGGTAAAGCTGCATTGATTTAACTTAGGCATCAGGGTGGTATTCATAAAGTAAAATATTATTACAGAAGATAGTTTATATGATAGAAAATCAATCATGCGAGCCCTATGAAGAATTTTAAATCTCATTATATCAAAGTTACAATTTTTCATATTTGTGCAGAGAATTCTCTTAAAGGGGACTACTAAAGACAGATTGGAGAAAATTGTGGTATGATGTACATAGAAATATTCTTTTTCTGAGAAAGGAGAATTTGAGACTTGAGAATGCAACTTTGAAAATAGAAGCAGTATAAATTTATGGAATATTTATTTTTCATTTAAAATATTCTATGAAGATAAAATATAAATGAATAAACACTTTTTTTTTTTGAGTTGGAGTCTCACTCTGTCACCCAGATTGGAGTGCAGTGGCCGCTCCCGGCCACCGCAGCCTCGACCTGCCGGGCTCCGGCGATCCTTCCACCTCAGCCTTCCCAGTAGCCGGAATTACAAGCGTGCGCTACCACGCCCAGCTAATTTTTTGATTTATTGTAGAGATGAGGTCTCGCTGCCCAGGCAGGTCTCGAACCCGCGGGCTCAGGCAATCCACTCACCTCAGCCTCCCAAAGGCGCGGGATTACAGGCGGAGCCACCAAGCCTGGCGAATAAACACTTTAAAAAAATTAAAGTAAAAAAATAACAAAGAAATAATCTTAAACTTAAGAAAATTGTAATAAATTTTATTTTAAAAAATTGTTTTAAATCCATAATTGATGGATTTACAGAAAAATTATGAAGACAGTAGAGTTCTAATATACCCCATTCCCAGTTTCCTCTATTATTATCTGATACTTCTGATGCATTTTTTTTTTATAATTAGTGAACCAATTTTAACACATTATTATTAATTAAAGTCCATACTTTATTCATATTTTCTTAGTTTTTAACCTAATCTCCTTTTTTTCTGTTCCAGGACACCAAATTACATTTAATTATAATGTTTCCTTAGGCTTATCTTGGATGTGACAACATCGCATGACTTTCCTTGTTTTGGATGACCTTGACAATTTTGAGGAGTATAGGTTAGGTATTTTGTAGAATGTTCCTCAGTTGGAATTTGTCTGGTGTTTTCTCATGACTGGATTAGGGTTATGGATTTTTGAGAGGAAGACTTAGAGGTGAAGTCCTGTTTTGTCACAGCATATTAAGGGTCCACACAACTTGAGTCATCACTGTTGATATTGACCTTGATCACCTGGCTAGGGTAGTGTTTGTCAGGTTTCTCCACTATAGTTAATTTTACTCTACCCCCCATACTCTACTCTTTGAAAGGAAGTAACTATCCACAGCCTGTAGTTAAGGAATGGAGTGAGAATCTTAAACTTTAAAAACTGTAATATCATTGCAGAAGACAAATTCCTGTATACTTCATTTAGTGGCTTACTTTTTACATATGGTTATATTGTAAAAATATTTTTCTGTCAGTAAAGATGTTTCTGCCACTAGGATGGCATCAGCTGCAGATATTCCATGGAACTAATATACCCATTCAGCTGTCCCCTATTAGCCATAGGAATACAAAATTTCAGAACATTAAAGCCTAAGGACATAGGCATGCAGTCCTCATACCCAAGGGATCAGTGAAGAACTTAGGAGTAGATTTGTTGTTATCATTACTTTTTTTGATTCTCCATTGTGCTGTGATGCAGAGAATGACATTTATCTTCTAATTCTATTCTCTACTATTATGAGAAAAATGCAGACCGTAAGGAAATATTTAATTTAGTACTTTTCAAGATGCAGAATAGTTATAGAAAAATCTTCAGTATTGTTAGAAAAATTATTTGAAACTTGGAAATTGGTCAAAAAGATTACTGGGTGTTCTTTCAGTGCAGGGCTTTTCTACTGGGTAGAGGTTAACTTGTCAATTTTGTCAAGGAGATATTCAGATAATTTCTGTCCAGTGGAACATATAACCTCAGTTGGTGGTCCTGTTAGGTATTATCCAGTTCTAAATATGGTCCAGTAATTTTATCCTACCATTTCTTTGTTAAATTGCCTACCTTTTCAAGTGCTCTTTCGGCCAGTTTCGGTGTCTTACCAGTTCTCTCATTAAATAATGAGTTAAATAAAATATTTAACACGTGT
Organism: Carlito syrichta; assembly: GCF_000164805.1. Lineage (NCBI taxonomy): Eukaryota > Metazoa > Chordata > Mammalia > Primates > Tarsiidae > Carlito > Carlito syrichta. Next base: position 102,645 of record NW_007246894.1, read on the forward strand.
TCATTGTATATTTGTTTGAGAGCCATGATTTAGCTTTTTGAAAATTATATTTTAACAATATTCTATAAGGAAAGTTGTTTATATTAAATTTCATATGACTTTAAGATCCTAAAAAGTACTTTGCTTATGATATTGTATCATAATATTATTTCTTTTTAATATTACTTGGTTTTAATAGAATTTTTTGTATAATCTAATAGCACAGTATTATGTGACAAGGTCTTATTTAATGAATACTATTTATTAGTTGAAAAACTGTTAACCTGATTATGTACTTTTTAATTTTTAATTCTTTAAAAATTTTTTAAATTTTTAATTTTTTAATTCTTTAAAATTTTTAATTCCTTACGTATTTGTGAAAATATTAGTTTAGTATAGTTAGAAAATGCAACTGGAATAAACTCCAAATATTAAAGTTATTAAGTAAATCCTGACAACATTTCTATACTGGGGTTTGCTTTACTTGGGGGTTGGAACTATGGCCCATGGGTCAAATCTGGCCTTTCATATGTTTTAGTAAATAAAAGTTTTACTGGCTCACAGCCATGTTCATTTAAAAATATATATTGCCTATGGCTGTTTTGTGCTACAAATGCAGAACTGAGTAGTTACAACAGAAGCCATATGGCCCATAGGGCCTAAAATGTTTACTATCTGGCTTCTAACAGAAAAGGTTTGGTTGACCCTGGCTTTACCTGCTCTAGGATACAGCTTTTGATATACTTGGATAATGTTTTACTTTACTAACAAAAAGTAGTAATTAAGCAGCAAAATATCCTATAATAATAATAATAGCTATTTTTTTCTGTTATATAATGAAAATACTTTAAAAGATTGAATCTGTTAATATTTTGTTAATCAACATAAATATTTATGGTATTTATTAAACATACTTTGAGCTATTCATTCAGCAGCTAGTCTTACCTAATCAAGCTTTCTAAAATATTTGTATTATGATATTGACAATTGGTTCTGAGTCATAAAATATTTTAATAGTTCGGTCTGGCAAATAATTGCTTGCCTTGAGCACATAATGGCTTTTGCTGAGTGAGGAGTAAAGGATGCTTCTGTCATTTTACTCTGGGCTCTCTTTCTGGTGAAGTGATATAAAGCAATAAATATTCGTAAAGCTGCATTTTGGTGTGTTTTGGAACAAAAGAGGTCAGATTTCATGTTAGTGCAAAAATAGAGTAGAAATGTAAGTCTTTAAATATTGTATAAAAACATCTTTTATTTTCATGAATTAGAAATTTTGAAAAGGAAATCCCTGGGCATTATGTAATTTAAGAAAAGGTAATTTCTGAGAATGCCATGTCTTTAAAATCCAGTTAATACTGACAGTAGCTTGATTGGTTTCCAAACTCATTAAGCCAACCTCTGTTTACAATTCTGTCTCCCAATTTAAAAAAATCATAAGTGATTCTGTTGGCTCTTGTTCTTTAATCTATTGAGGTACTCCCATTCTCTGTTCTGGGCTATGTGCTTTCTCAACAAATGCTCACCCAGGGTTTCTTTGGGGCCAAAGGGTTGAGTGGTGTTTATGGCTAAAGTAAACACGAGGATAATAAGGAAAGGTTCTTTCTGTAGTCATTTTTCTTTCTGTCTGGCCATAACGTTGAACATGACAAAACCTAACACACACTTATTGAGGATGATGGAGGGCACCTGCAAAGCGACTCCTGCTTGTGAGAGGTTGCTCTTTGACTGTAGGATCATGTTTCCTAGTTGCTGGGCAATCTCCAAGCCTGCAGGCTTCTGCCACCAGAGCTGCTTCTAAGGTCATCCACCAATAGATTTCTAACTTGCATTAACTCCTTCATTCTTCCTTTTTTTTCATACCTCACAGGGGATCCTTGTGGGAGGCTAAGAGGCCGTCCTGGGATTCCAGTTCTAAATCTGGGATTTAGAGAATTAGGTATATAACTCTCTAAATAAGCGATAAAAGGCAATAAATATTTGGGAATATTTGTAAAGCTGCATTTTGGTAAGTGACTTTTGGAACAGAAGAGGTAAGATTTCATGTTAATGTAAAAATTGAGGAGAAATATAAGTCTTTAAATATTACATTAAAAAAATTTTTTATTTTCATGAATTGGAAATTTTGAAAAGGAAAACCTTGGGCATTATGTAATTTGAGAGAAGGCAATTTCTGAAAATGCCATGTCTTTAAAATCTAGTTAATACTGATGGTTAGTTAGGTATATAACTCTTTAACTTCCAGCACATGCCTGCTGTTTGATGCTCTATAACTAATTATTTCCAACTGATTCCTTTCAAACCAGAGCTTTGGAGTTTCTGGGAATCACCTTGATAATTCAAAGTCACCTAGGTGACTTGGTTTTGTGAGATTAGTAGGCCAGCTTTTAAGACTGGTCAATGTTAGACTCACAACTCACAATTACAGGAGGACTTTCATATTGTCACACTGTCTTGCCCAGTGTATGCCATTTAAAACTGAGATTTCAAATTTCAGCCTGAGATTTTTAGTCTTTATTTTTTTTTTTGTACTCAAGGAAGAGTAAATGGTGCTCTCCAAAAGGTGAAATGCTAGAACACACTTCACAAGCCTCTAGGCGTTCAGGAGAGGAGACCCTCCGTCTGTGCCTGTCAATACACTGCTCTGCAAACCCTGGGATGTGGCTGCAACATCCTGTCACTGTTGCAAAATCAGACCCTATTTTTGTTTGCCTAATTGGGAAAATGAAGCAATGCTTTTCTAAGTAATCTAAGTTTAAAAAAATCATTAAGATAATTAAGGTAATCTTTGTTTAAAGAAGCAAATGTTGGAGCTGTAAGCACAATGCTGCTTGTGAGTTAAAAAGGAAATTCTAGACAAATCTCCTTTTTTCTGATTTCCATTCTGGTAATTCACTTATTTTTCTTTGCCATGATATGGTTCACTTTTTGTTGACTTGACCTGTTCTTTCTGTTTCTATTGAGGTTTAATCTCTCAAAGAGACTGGGTATCTTCATTCAATTATTTAAGCCTGAGATTTTTAGTCTTTCTTTAGAACATGAAACCTTTTTAGAGCTTGAAAATTTAAACTGTGCTTTAATATGTTCCCCAGGAACAAATACATCCAAGTTGGGGGTGGGGGGTAGTGGTTCTTCTAAATTAGTACAGGAACAGTTGATCAGGTAATCTTTAATATTGTCAACTTCAAAATCTCTTTCTCATCCATAAGAATGTATATTGATGGAGGTTAAAATAACGACCATAAAGAGAATCTTAATGTTATGTTGTAAATGATACTTGATCTTGACAATAACAAAACCTAAATTATACAAGAAGCAAAAATGGAATGACAGGCAATTTTCTAAAGTCAATGATAGAGGCCAGCCCTAAATTGAAGGTTATTCAGATAAGGGGAGCTTGGCAGACTTGCAGACACTGTGTTTGAGTTTTGTTTCTGTCGGAGAACTCTCTGAAAGGTGCCAGGTTTAATGGAATTTCGATAAAGACATTCTCATTTTAGCTGAAAGTTGAACATTCCTTTGTGTCTGATTCTTCCCTGTAATGTTGTCAAGTCTGATAAAATTTCTAAAGCACTTCAGCATTTTTAACAGTCTCAGTTCCTGAGTAAGCTGTCACAGCATCTCAACCTGGGGGTTAGGAAAAAATAAGGAGCAGCTGGGCATGGTAGCACATGCCTGTAATTCCGGCTACTCGGAAGGCTGAGGCGGAAGGATTGCCGGGGCCCAGCAGGCGAGGCTGCAGTGGCTGGGAGCGGCCACTGCACTCCAGTCTGGGCGACCGAGTGAGACTCCAACTCAAAAAAGAAATGCTGTAACAATTTAAAGTTCCATCAGCCATTTAAAGTTGTGTGCTGGTCTTCCTAAAACCTTCACAAGTTGGTAGGAGGAAGATGATTTTATTTTAATTTACAATTTTTATGATGTTGTAAAATCACCCTTTCAAGATATGCTTGTTGATTATAGTTATCCTTTAGTGAATCATCATATCAAATTTTTGAATAAGAGTACCAAACCTTTGTTATGTCCTTTGACTGATTTGAGTTCGACTCTGAATCCTTTTTCTGACTTTGCTCTGACCTTAGGCTCCGTCCTTAGTTTAGTGACTTTGTCCACTTACTCTATTTTAGGCAAAAATTCTGCTGAGTCACTTTAGCAAAATCCCCCATCCTTGATACCTGATGAAATTTCTTATCCTCTCACCCTCAATATCTTATTTATCATGGCTTGCCTTCGGCAGTAATCCTGTCAAGTTGGCTTAGCCAGACTCCCTCTTAACCCAGGTGTCTCTCCCTGGTGATTTCCATCTACTGATCTCTACCCTTGACTATAAATCTCCACTTGTCCTTGACTATAAATCTCCACTTGTCCTTGTTATATTTAGGGTTGAGTCTAGTCTTTCTCTTCTACCACAATGCCCCATGGTAGTAGTAGCCCCTTGAAAAAAGTCTGCTTTACTGTTCTTTAACAAGTATCAAGAATAATTTTTTCTTTAATATACTATAGTTGTAGATATTTCCCCAATTTGTCATGTCTTTTAATTTTTGTTTATGATGTTATCCTGTTATACATAAAGTTTTAATGTTTATTATTATATGCTATCAATTATTTATTTTATGTTGCTTACCTTTGCTTTTATGCTTATAAAGTTTTCATCTTCATATGAGATTACTTGCATAGTTTACTGTTTAATTTAAGTTTAAAAATACAAATTTCACCCTTTTTATCGTGTAGATTTTATATTGGTTAATGGTATGAGGTAGGTTTATAATTTTACTGTTTTTCTCATTTATCTATTGAAATATGAAATACTAACAACATAAAATGCTTGAGATGTTTCTCTTTATTAAGTTAAAGTATATAACTTAAATATTCCAGTTCTTTTTAACCACCCAAGTTGCTCTCCATAACTTTCTTTGACTAGAAGTGGGATTGTGTGTGTGTGTGACACACATACACACACACACACACACACACACACAGAGAGAGAGAGAGAGAGAGAGAGAGAGAGAGAGAGAGAGACAGACAGACAGACAGACAGACAGATAGAAGGGTATGGGGCAGCATTCTGTTCTATCTTGTGCTTTCTGCCCTAGGTCTCTTATTATTATTAGCCATTGCTGCTGTGGTATGAATCCACATTGTCACCTTTTTCATGTGCTGTGCATTAATAATTTGCTGTAGCTAGAATTAATAATCTTTGAGTAATGCTTCATGGTATGTAAAGCACTTTTATGCCATTTTCTTATTCAAACTTCAGATAGTTTTTTGAGGTTAACAAGGCAGGTATTAAACCCATTTTGTGATTAAAAAACAGACAAGAGAGTTCATTTTGCCTCCTCTAATTAGCACAGCTTGTAGAGGGTGGATCTGATATTAGAATTTGTCTTTTTAAAATTCTCAGTTGCATATTGTTATGTTACATGCAAGTAATTAAGAACTTTGTAATAATGACTTGCTTTATTTTTGTTGTTGTTGTTTTGTATTGTAAAATGACATTGCTTATCTTGCAAGTCCTGTTGGTTTTGTGTATTGAAGCATCTACTGAAAATATACAGACATATATTAATTTGGAAACAGTAGTCAAATTCATAGCAATGCATACAATATTACTTTGATTACTCCAAAATAGACTCAATATTTTCCCTCTCAGCAGTATAAAAAAAATCAAATGGTTGAACATCTTCTGGGGGCTACACTGACTTACCAATCTTGTCTCAAAATCTAGTATAGCAAGAGGATAAAGCTAGAGATTCTGAACTTCATACTTAAAATGAATATAGTCTTTTAGGAAATGAAATTAGTCTTCTCAAATAAAGGAAAATGATTCCATATTTTTAATAATGATATTATTTCTTATACCTTAATGCCCTTTGACTTCAAACTTCTTGAATGTAATCTTCATTTTTCTATAGCTGGTGGGTCTTTTAATCTGGGGTTCTGTTTGAATGGCTGTTCTGGGTGTTGGCAAGAGTTATAAAGAATTTGAATTTTATTCTTCACTGGCTTCTGGTTGAGAACTCGAATGTCACAAATGTTGAAAGACTAGCTTGCTGTAGACATAATGAAGCAAGCAAAATGAAATCTCCCAAGGATAAAACTGTAATGTTCTTTATGTTTTATCTTTTAGGCACAGAATGTGCCACATCTGACTTTTTTGCTGTGGGTAAAAAAGGAACCAGGGTGAGGGGATGGATTTTTATAGAAAACACCAGCCCCTTCCTCAAAATAAGTGGTGTGGGTGGGAAGAAGTGAAAGGCACCCTAAGCACAGACATCGCTTCCCTAAACTTTCTCTTTTGAGAATTACAGTTTACTTAAACATTCTTTCAGTGTTAGTGAATGTTGGGCATGCATTTATTCTTGTATTTGAAAGGGTGGTTTCTCATAGTTTAACACAGTTTGTAGGGGTGAGATCTCAAACCTGGTTTTTTAAAAAATAACATGATTTATGAAAACATTTATATTGAACTGCAGAGGAATAATTCAGATAATCTAGGAAATTAAACACTATATGTAGATCTTTCTAGGTTTTAAAAAAATTATAGCAATCCTTATTTTTATTTTCATGTCCATGGCAACACACTAAACGAGTCTATACAAGGTCTCTAAAACTAGAAAATAACCTTTAAAAAAAATCTGCTTCAAAGAGTTTAGCTCTTTCTATAGGTAACTTAAAAAATGAAAATCTTGCTCATTACTAAAATGTTTATTGGAGAAATTCTGGAAGATTTAGAAAAATATAATAAAGAGAGTAAACATAGAATGTAATGCATAGGCCTGGCTTGGTGGCTCAGCCTATAATCTCAGCACTTTGGGAAGCCGAGGTGAGTGGATTGCCTGAGCCGAGGTGAGTGGATTGCCTCAAACAACAGTTTGAGACCAGCCTGGGCAACTTGGCGAGACCTCATCTCTACAATAAATAAAAAACTAGCCGGGCATGGTATTGCATGCCTGTAGTTCCAGCTACTTGGAAGGCTGAGGTGGAAGGATTGCTGGAGCCCAACAGGTCGATGCTGAGGTGGTCGTAAGTGTGCCCACTGCACTCTAGCCTGGGCGACAGAATGAGACTCCAACTCAAAAAAAAAAAAAAAAAGAATATAATCCATCATACTCTTACTCAGAAATCAGCACTCATTTCTCTGTTATTGTCTCTTGGCTTTTCTTTCTCTTTGTATACAAATACAGTTAAAACATTTGAGACAACCCTAAGTTTCTAATTTTCTTTTTCTTCCCCTTAGTATTATACAATGTTTCTTTTTATATGTTAGTCAATATTCTTCTACAGTATAAAAAGTGTACTGAATCAAGGCCATGCCACTAATATGTTGCAAAAGATTATAAAACCTTGGAAAACAACTCTAGCAGAGAAATTCTTTGTGGTATTTGATTATAGTTGCTCTATGGATAATTGTGTATATGTGTGCTCAAGAATGTTCAATGAATGTTGAATTTCAATATAAAAAATAAAAATAAGCTAAAGGATTAAGTATCATTATTTTTACCTTCTTCCCCCTCATTTGTTATTTTGGGTCCTCTTGGAAGTTGACATCTACATGGGATTAGATTGCAAGAAATTCATTGGAGGAAACACCTGTAAAAAGAAAATGGGAGGAAGCTGGAGGAGGCTGTGAGAGCTGTGATGTGAGACTGATGAAGTTTTGACCTCTGAGGAGAGAGGCAAGGAAAGAGGACTGGATAAGTTGAGCTTCAAAGCGCTTTGTGACTCTAACAAGGTTTCAGCAAGAAGTCCTTGAGCCGAAGTCTCCTGTCAGAGGAGTCCCACATCTTGCAGGAAGGACACAGCTTAGTACTCCTGCCTCATCATTGGCTGAGTGCAGCTTGGGGTTAGCAAAGCCTTGGTGTTAAGGCAGTGGTGGGTTCATGGCACTGGGCACCTTTGGTTAATTGCACGCTCTGCAGTGGGAGATCTCTGTAGTGCAATTTCATGGACACTACACCTCACATTTGCACTTTACTGGTTTTTACTATAAAGGTTAAAACTGGTACCAGCATTTATTCATTATTTCAACATAGACATCTTGGCATCATAGAGGACTTTTTAAGTGTTTTGGCTTTTTCATAACTAGCTTTCAAATATTTTCCTTCCTGTCTCCCCAACAACAGTGTGTCAGATCCTCAATAGTTCTCATGCAGACTGTTACAGCCACCCTCTAGGTCTCTGCCTCCAATTACTACCTCAACAATTCATTCCACACTGCCAGAGAACTCTCTCTAAAGCACGACTCACTCTCTTACTAAAAAATTTTCAAGGTTCTCAATTACCTTTAGGACATGCTCAGCGTTCTTCAACCAGAGATGCAAACCCCATTTCAACCTCACTCTCATCACTTCACCCTTGGCATAATCTCTTAGAATCACACTGAATTTCTCACCAATTCCTCGATGCAACATGCTTTTTCATGGGTCTCAGGCCACATTCTTCTGGATTCCTCTGATGAACTGAAACTTATCCCCCATACTCAATGATTAAGAAGCATCAGGATTTTGTAAGATTTTTGCAGGACTTTTTATAGTTATATTAAAATATAATTCATATACCATAGAACCATCCACTTAAGTGTTCAATTCAATGGTTTTTAGTGTATTCATAATCAATTAGAATATTTTAATCACTTCAAAACTAAATCCCATACTCATTAGCCATCATTCTCTGTTCTTCTTCCCCCCACCCCAGATCCTGGTAACCACTAATATATTTTCTTCCTATGAATTTGCCTATTTGGGACATTTCATATAAATGAGAACATACAATATGTGGCCTTTTGTGACTGCTTCTTTCACTTAGCTTAATGTTTTCAAGATATATCCATATTTTAGTATGTATCAGTGCTTAGTTTCATTGTAAAAATAATCAACTGTATGGATATTACACATTTTACTTATCCACTTATCAGCTGTTGAACATTTGGTTTGTTTTCACCTGGGTTGTTCCCACTTTTTGGCTATTATAAGCATTCATGTACAGGTTTTTGTGTTGGACATATATTATTTCTCTTTGTTATATACCTACAAGTGAAATTACTTGGTTATGTAGTTATTCTACGTTGAGTATTTTAGGGAACTGCCAAACTATTTTCCAAGGTATCTGCACCATTTAAAATTCTTACCAGCAATATATGAGTGTTCTCTAATATCTCCACCTTCTTGCCAGCATTTGTTATTATCTTTCTTTTTGTGTCTAGCCATTGTAGTGGATATACAATGGTGCCTCATTTTGACTTTGAGCTATGTGTTCTTGATTTGTTAACATTATTTTAAAAAATAAAATCCAGATAGCATCTTTTCTTTTAGGTCTTCTTTGATTCTCTGGGTCACCTCCCTTCCCTGTATTCCCATAGCACTCCATGCATGCCACTATTACTCTACCTATTATATTGGGCAATCACCTCTTGTTGATATGCAATTGCTTTATCAACTTGGAGTTCCTTATGAGTACAGATTGGCTATTTATTCATTCTACCTATATTTCATTTATCCAATGTAATTGAGAACAGACAGATCTCAAACAATATGAAGTGTCTCTTTTATTTTACTCATTATCTCTGCGGGAGTAGACCTGTCCTTTCCATTTTTGGCAGGAACCGTGCTGGTCATAGTGCTTGATGGGAAATGTAGAAAGACATTTTATACAATACTAAATCTTCTATGTGTTTCTAGCTGAGCCTTCTCAAAACGAGTCTCCTAATATGCTCTCATTTGCATTGGGAAAATTGAGGCAGTTTCCCAGAATTACTTCTATTATACTCTTCTCACATTCTCTTATTAGCATTATGTTATTAGTATGTCTAGAAAACAATGATGTCTCTTAGATGTGCAAATATTGATAAGCTATTCTGTTTGTTATTTTACCATTGCCTTTTTAGGGCCTGTCTTTCTAACTTTAGAAGGTCAACACTTCTCACTTCTAAGTTCTTTTTATTGACTCTTTAGTGAGTAAATAATACAATGAAATTATATGCAGAGACATACACTTCTGCATATAAGAAAAGAGAGAGAGGGGAGAGCTTATTTTAATAGTAGCACAAGTGTTATTTTTGGAAGGGAAATTAGTTTGGATGGAAAGAAATAAAAACAAAAAACTTATACAAGCTGCTTGAAATTAGAAACTGTAGTCCTGAGGGCAAAGGCTAGTGGAGAGTGTCCCGTTTTTTTTCCTTCCTTCTTTCCTTCCTCCCTATCTCCCTTTCTTTCAAAATATTTCTCGACCTATTGCTCTGTGTAAAACACTGTAAATGGTAATGGGGTAATAATTAAATGTAAAAAATGAAATATGTAAACTTCTCAGCATAAGAACCAACTAGGGATTTTGGAAAAGAGTGGAAGGGAAGAGGAAGGAGAGAGAGGAGACAAAACATGGCAGATAGCCGAAGCCTGCTGAGGTATGTGACCAGGGAGAGATCCTGGTGTGGCGCCAGGAGGATTTTATTTTATTTGAACACCTACTGTATATCAGGCATGGTAATAAGCTTTGGGAATGTGAAGGTCATAATCCCTGTCATTTTTTCTAGTTTGGAGGGTTTTGGTTGTTTAAAAATCAGGTTATTCAGCTAAAATTTATGGAAGATAAAATTTATTATTTTAAAGATACAGTTATAAGGATTTTAAAAATGCATTTATTATGACATCAATACCACAGTCAAGATACAGAACAATTCTACCACTTCATCCTACTAGTCTTTTCCGTTTCCTCCTTGTGTCTTACTTCTCCTTCATCCCAAGCCCATGGGAAACACTAACCTATCCCTGGAGTTTTTCTTTTTTAAAAATGTCATGTAAATGGAATCGTAGAATATGCAGTCTTTTTAACCTTGTCTCTTTTACCTGGCATAATGTATTTGAAATTTATACTCTTGTATGTCTCAATAGCTCATTCTTTGTTATTGCTGAGTAGTATTTTGATGTAGGGATATATTACAGTTTGTTTGTCCACTCACCAAAGATATTTAACTTTTTGGCAGTTTTGAATAGGCAATTTTGAATAGGTTTTTGTGTGAACATAATTTTGGGGGGAATAAATAGCTGGGAGTGTGATCTCATCATAAGTGTATGTTCAACTTTATAAGAAGCTTCCAAATGGTTTCTAAAGTGGCCATATCACTTTGCATTCCTACCAGCAATGTTTGAGAGGTCCAGTTGCTTCATATCATCTGAGGCTTTTTGAGAGTAGGAATGTGTAGTATATTGATGTTTTGGGGCGAAGGGGACAGCTGCAGTGTTCCTTTATTTATCTCCCCCAAGCTGTCCATGAAATGCAATGTGCATGTTCAGCCCTACATGGTGGTGGTGGGTGGGAGAATAATGAGGGACACAAAAATATTGGAAAGTGTGGCCTGGCCTTGACTCAAATCTCTAGGGAGGCCCACATAGCACCTCTAAATGCCTTTGAGGAAGACTGGCATCCAGGACTCTGGAGGTGACCACAAAAATAACAGACTCTGACTGGGAATGGTGGCTCAAGCCTGTAATTCCAGCACTTTGAGAGGCCAAGGTGAGAAGGATTGCCTGAGCCCACGGGTTCGTGGACAGCCTGGGCAACTTGGTGAGACCTTGTCCTTCAATAAATGAAAAAAAATTAACCAGGCAGGATAGTGCGCACCTGTAGTTCTGGCTACATGAAAGGCTGAGGCAAAAGGATCGCCTGAGCCCAGCAGGTCTACAGCCTGGAGAGAAATGGAGATGAAATCTTGATGAGGAAGAGTGGGGGCAAGTGGATGGCTAAGGAGTAGAAGTGATACCAACCTTTTCTTTCTGCAAGTGCAGGGGCCAGAGTCTAGAATATTCAGGCAGCATTGCTGTTTCAAGCATGGACAGAGTTCATTGACAGAAGGCAATCCAGGATGGGGGACAGGACGGGCGACAGACTTGTAAGGCAGGGGTGTGAGGTGACATTAATTACACATATAACAACAAGCTGTGTGATTGTGTCAGATTTATATAAAACTCCATTCCTAAAGTTTACCAACCCCAGCTGAATGAACAAATGATTGGATAAGCTTTAGTTACAGCAGCGTTTGCATATAGCTTCAATTTACTATTCAGTGACTAAAAGGTTTTTAAGAACATACATATGATTTTGTAATTATAGTGATTCCATATTTTAATTGATGGCATAGATTTTAGTGTTGAATGCATACTAACCTGAATGTAAGAAGTAGATGAAGTAATTCTAGTATTTTAAAGTAGTGACTTTCAACACTGGCTGCATATTTTAATAACCTAGAAAGAGTTTAGAAAATACTGATACCTGTGCCCCATCCCTCAAGATTTTGATTACATGATCTGGGGCAGGCCTGGACGTGATTTTTAATACTTCCTCCAGATTATTTGAATGTACAGACAGGTTGATAATTATTTTTTAAAGTTAACTTTTTATTGTGGTGAAATATACATCAAATAAAACTTACTTTTTTTTTTTTTTTTACCATTTTAATTGTATAGCCCTTTGGCATCAAGTACATTCATATCGTTGTGTAACCATCGCCACCACCCATCTCCAGAGCTTCTTCAGTGTCCCAAGCGGAAACTCTGTATCCATTAAATAATGTAATTTCCTGTTCCCTTGTCCACCAAGTGCCTATTAACCACTATTCTACTTTCTGTCTCTATGAATTTGACTATTTTAGGTAACTTGTATAAGTGGGATGAGACAATGTTTGTTCTTTTGTGTTTGGCTTATTTCGTTTAGCATAAGTTTCATCCATGTTGTAGCATGTGTCAGAATTTCCTTACTTTTTAGGACTTAATAATATTCCATTGTATGTATATTCCATATTTCATTTATCCATTCATTTGTTGATGGATATCTGAAATCCTTTTACCTTTTGTCTATTGTAAATAATTCTCCTATGAACATTGGTCTACAAATATCTTTTAAAGTCCCTAATTTCAGTTCCTTTGAGTATATATACCCAGGGTAAAATTGCTGAATTATATACTAATCCTCTATTTAATTTTTTGAGGAATTGCCATACTTTCCACAGTGGCAATCTCATTTTACATTCCCACCAACAGTGTACAAGGCTTCCAATTTTTGCACATCCTTGACAATACTACTTATTATTTCCAGTTTTTTTTATAATAGGCATCCTAATGGGTATCAGATAGTATTTCATTCTTGTTTTGATTTACATTTCTTTAATGATTAATGATGTTAAGCATTATTTCTTGTGCTTATTGGCCTTCTGTATATTTTCTTTGGAGAAATGAAATGTTTTTTCAAGTCATTTCTATATTGAAGCGTTGTTTTTGTTGTTGAATGAGAATCACTTTTTTCAATACTCCTTTTTTTTGTAGAGTCTAGGTCTCACTGTGTTACCCAGACTGGTTTCAAACTCCTGGGCTCAAGTGATCCTCCTGCCTTAGCCTCCCAAAAGGGATTACTGGCATAAGTCATCATGCTAGGACAAGAACCAATTTTAAAATGGTTATTAAAGGCAGTAATTCTCAATTTTTACTTGACAAAAGGGTGGGGTACTTTTATGAGAAAGTACATAATTCTCATGCTTCTTCATGATGGCACCTACCACACATTTGCTTGTATAATGGTCAAATGTCTTCACTTGAAAAATGGGAGGGCAGGAAAAGTCATGGATTCTCACCTGATAAATCTTAAGTTTCTGGAAAGTTAGGCAGTGTGTCAGAATCCAAGGGAGGGAATTAGGGGTACATGGATATTTCAGAAAAGCTCTCAGATGTTTTAAGTATTTTTTCTTTGTAATAAACTATCAAAAATTTAGTGGTTTAAAACAACCACTTACTTCCTCATGGTTGTATGAGTTGATACAAGGGTTCTTTTGCTGGTCTTGCCTGGGTTCACTCAGGGAGCTGATTTTAGCTGGCAGCTGGGCTGGAGAGGAAGGTTCAAGATGGCCCCACCTACAGCCACATGCTGGGTACTTTGATGGGGATGTCTGGAAGACTGTGAGCATTCTAGGTTTACATGGTCATTCATCATTCATTATTGTCTAGCCCCAGATTCTCAACATGGTCACTGGAATCCAAAAGGATAAAAGTAGAAGCTGCAAATTCTCTTAAGATCTAGGTCCAAAACTCACATGGCACCAAAGTTGAAGCAAGTCACAGGGCTAGCCCAGCGTCAAGTGGAGGGGAAATAAACACAAATTCTTGGTGAAAGGAGGACACAGTTACATGTCTCAAAGGGCATGGGGATGTGAGGGATTATTGCTGTCATCTTGGGACATAATCTACCGTGCCAGATGATTCTGAAATCTCCCTAGGAACATGAACTCTCTGCTTTGAGAGTCACCGATGTGAAAACTCAAGTCCTCCAGTGATCTATTATATTTTTCTCCCTTCTCTTTATCAACTGCTCTGCTTCTGTGTCTGCTCTTTACACTCTCTATATAAGAGTAAGACCCATGCATATAGGAACCTGTTGTGAGAATTCATGGAACTATGGCAACAGATTTGCATATTCTGTATCAGGGTTCTGAAGACAGAGCTAGCCACCAAAGAATGCCAGTTTTGGAGTTGGCTATCTGTAATATAATTTTTAACTACATTTTTCATGGAAGAAGATCAGTAGGTAACTCCTGGCTCAATATTAGTAGAGCATTAATTTTGAGTGGTTTTTGCTGATTGTTTCATAGCTTGTCACTGATAGGTCTTATGGTCCACAAGACATATTTATGAGATACCTCCCTAGCTCAGGTGCAAATATGCTGAAAAACTGCACAAAGCAAACTTATCTATGTGAGGTTTTCTTTCTTTACTTTATGAGAGGCAGATGCATGTGGAGAAACAGAAAGTACTCAAGTTCTAGCCTAGTCTTTACTGCCAAGCTGTGGTGTAACTTGGTCAGGTCATCTAAGGTACCATGGGCTTCAGTGTCCTCATTTGTAAATTTGCAATACATCTCTGTGTTGTGAAAGCCAAATAAAATAACCTACGTGACAGTTGGCCATTGCATTACCTGCTAGCACAAATATATCAAGTAGCATCCCAAGTGAGCAAACCAGACATGCAGGTCCTGTTAATATATTATTGCACACTGAGTTCTCACACTGGTCTATAATATCCCAAAGCAATTTTAAGGTGGGTTTTCCATTTGTACTTGGTGTCTACTCACTCTAATTAAGTCATGGCTGAAATTTGTTGCTGTGGTTGCTCAAATAAGTAAAATTCGATTGCACTGGTAAATACATAATTAAAGTCAAAAGGAAATGGAAGAATGCAATATAACATAAAATTTTATCTTGCCATTTGTCACAAGCACATTGTACTGTTATTTTTCTTGTGTGTGTGTGTCCAGTTTCTCAACTATTAATAGATGGGCTCACTTTTGAGGGAAGAAACTGGTCCCTTGTGCTGTTTGAATTTCCTGTGTCTTCACTAGCCTCTTATTAAAATTTGGCGACGATCAAGATCAATAACTTAACAGCATAAAATGTGGCACAGTTCTCCCCATGCCGTGAAAATTTATGCTTGAGCTGGGTAAGAACATGTTGAGTGAGATGAGAATATGTGAAAACTCTCGAGTCTAATTTCATTATCAAATTCAGAGTCTAATTACTAGTCTACTTATGTTTAAAGCCCTGTATTTTTTCTGCATAATTGTTAAGTGTTGCTTTACTCACTTGTGTTGAAGAAAAGAAAATTGTGAGAAATTCAAAACTTGTAGAATCCCAGAGAAAATGGCACCGTTTCTTAATGTCTGAGGTTGTATAATCACCAGGCTTTAGTAAGGAAAACATATTGTTGTAGCTTTTCTAATGAATGATTAAGCAAATAAATAGGCATATGTGCACATATACATCCATATGTGTTGCATGCCAAGGTTATGATGAAGAGATTAGCTTGATTATGATTCTCGAATCTGTCCTAATTTTCCTTAAGAAAAATGAGGGGGAAGAGGTGAGCAAGCAGAAGTAACAGATTGGAAAGAATCACTTCTTAGCAAAAAAGTCACTAGATTATAGGTCTGGGTTAAAATTATATTCAACTAAAACATATACTCTCTGTCTTGACTTCAGTTCTGTTTTTATTTAGGAAGAGTCATAGCCTTAGCTGAGATGATGAAGTTAATCTTTCCCTCCTCCTGTAGCTTCTCGGATGAACTAGTTTAGAAATGGCCGACTTTGGAACCAATGACTTAATCATGAGATAGAGTAATAGATTATATAAAAAGATGTCATAAGGAATGGCATCAATATGAAAACATAAGAGTCTGTAAAGAGAAAGCTATTACTATAGTGGGTTTCTTTATACATCTGGGTACCTCATCTTTCCTGGTTTTATACTTTATCAATGTGCGTGATTAGTTAAGGAATTGTGGCTTTGTTATATTTTTAAAGGAAAAAAGTGTCCAATTTTAAATAGTAAAAAATGTCCAAAATATAAAGTTAATAGGAATTAATCTTGTATGAGATGAGAGTATCTGGAAGGATTTATACTTTCGTTTCCCATGGCTGAGGTGAAACCAGATTGTTCACATATTAGCATGGTATAGTGAGCCTTAGAATAAGCAGACGTCTGTCTTGGTAGCTGTCTGTTGGGGTAAGTTATTTCACTTTTCTGGGCATTAATTTACTCAGCTGTAACAAACAAGAAACAAAACCTCAAAAAACAAGCAAACAAAAAAAACCTGCTATCATTTGAATTTTGTCCCTCCCAAGCCAAACGACGAAACTTAACCCCCAGTGAGGCAGTATTGAGAAGTGGAGTCTTTAAGAGGTGGTTGGGTCATGAACGCTCTGCCTTATGAATGGATTAATGCGTTATCATGGGGATGGGACTGATGGCTTTATAAGAAGAAGAGAGGCTGGAGCTAGCACATTCAACCCCCGACCATGCTATGCCCTTTGCCACCTCAGGACTCCGCAGAGTCCTCACCAACAAGAAGGCCCTCATAAGATGCAACCCCTAGACTTTGGACTTCCTACCCTCCAGAACTATACGACATATTTGTTTTTCTTTATAAATTACCCACTTTCAGGTATTCTGTGAAAAGCAACAAAAGACAAACTAAGACGCTATTCCAGTCACACTCAAAGGACATACTAAAAGCATTTGGCCTGTAGTAGGTGTTCAAATGTTGGCTTTGGGAACTCCTTGTTCTGGGGCCCACATCTGAGTAGAATGAGAAGAAAAGCAAAGAACTGTTTCTGCAGAGGATGCAACATTTAAGCCAGGAAAAACTTTCCTCAATTCACTTTATTCTTCAGGAGATTAGCCAAAGAGGAGGACCTCCCATATAATAATTTTTTTTTTTTTTTTAGTTGAAGTCTCACTCCATAGCCCAGGCTGGAGTTCAGTGGCACGCTCATGGCCTCCCCAGCGTTGACCCGCTGGGCTCAGGCCATCCTTTGCCTCAACCCTCCAAGTAGCCGGAACTACGGGCGCGCGCTACCATGCCTGGCTAATTTTTTTTTTTATTGTAGAGATGAAGTCTCACCAGGTTGCCCAGGCTGTTCTCAAACCTGTGGGCTCAGGCAGTCCCCTCACCTCGGCCTCCCAAAGTGCCGGGATTACAGGCTTGAGCCACTGTGCCTGGCCCACATAGAACATTTGTGGAGTTTCCTTAAAAACTCCTTAAGGAAACCTTTGCTAGGAGGGGAAAAAACTAAGGATTCTATTTTAGTCCTGCTGAATACATATTAAAATTTACACTCTTTGATTTTGCCCATGTTCTGCACATGACTTAACTTTCTCTGAAACACTAAAATATAGGGAGGTCAGAAGCTTGCTTTGTGACTCTAGAATATTTAAACTTTCTCTTTTGTATTGTGACTGCTTCAGTCTCTGATAAGAATGCTTATTTCCAGGAAGTCAAATAAATCTAATTCAAGAGATAAAACTCTTCATCAGGCAGAACTTTGATGGAAAATTGCCAGTTGATAGCTGAATTTTCCATTTATACAGCATAACTTATTTCTTTTTTAAAAAATATTTATTTTAAATATGTGGGGTACAATTCAGGGTTAGGTATACAAATGTTCATTATGCAGGTACCCTTGCTGATGAGGTGCACTTCCCTGGCAGTTTCCAACTACTGCCAATCCCTTTCTTATAGTATTACGAAAGTTGTTCAAGGTCCACTTACAGCATAATTTATTTCAATCATTCACATTAGTGTATCTTTGAAACATCAAAATTTGATAATATCCCAAGAGACAATTTTTAGAGACATTGTATGTCTGGCAGAATGATTTATATATGATATTTTTATGATTATATAGATAAATATTATTCTTTCTAAAATGTAAATTTTTTGCTATTCTAAGAAATATTTTCTTCTCACCTGACCCCATCCTCCTTTATTTATCATTTCCTACAATAGCATTTAATTCATTCCTTGAACAGAAAGTAAAAGATCAATATAAGTAAATGCATGACTGTAGTTCTTATTGCATTACCCATTAGCCTTAATTGTCTTTATCCCTCATCATACTCCTTCAAAAGGGTAGGTTTCATAGGGGAACAGCGTTTGAAATTTACATACATTGGGTTTATATGGGAGGAACTAAAGGATGAACCTTACAAAGCTTACTGTGCTTGGATACAGCAGAACATCAAATCAAGCTGAGTTCTCTCTCACCTTTGGACATCATTTGCTTATTTACTATGGGATATGAAGAAGAACGAACTTCTTTTGGATTTTTCTCTCTCAGTATAATATTGGACTAGGTCAAGTAATTTTTTTCAAGATGTTTATGTAAATCTTGGAATATATACAATATAACATTTTTCAAGAAAATATCACAAGCATTCTATTATTTAGATTAGAATAGCTAAGGATTATTCATGTTGATTTTCCTAACCTTCTCTAACAGATGATTAAAAAAAACTGGCTTAAAGGGAATGACTTTCATAAGGGCATGAAGTCAGCCAGTAACAGAGCTGAAACTCAAGTTAGAATACTCTTTCCTATGAACCATTCCATCTTAGAGACAGGATATGAATGTTGTGGCAGCAAGGCAAGCTTTTTTTTTAAATGAGAAAAGTAATGCTATTTGGAAAGAATGTAAGGTCTGTTGTGTGTGTCCTTGGAAAAAAATATTATTCTGGAGTTAGAGAAGTGCAACAAAAGCTTGACTCTGATCTTGTCTTAAAAAGTCAGTTTTATCACTCATTATTCATTATCTATGTAATAAGCCTCAATTATATGCCTTGCATGTTCTAGTTCTGTGCTAGGTCTTCAAGAGCCAAAGGCAAATAAGACACCATTGAGGGCCTCAAGGAGCTTATAATTCAGCACTAACTATCCATCCCCCCACACTGGGGTGAAGGAAAAGATATCAAAACTTCCGATTATGTTTGTTTCCTAAAAAATATGAATAATACTAGATTTTTGAAAAAAATTAATATACAGATCAAAGTAACGCATGTAAATTATTTATAAATCAATATACTTACATTAGAGATGTATATGCAAAAGTTTTTACTGATATGAATGTGTGACCGAAAATGGTTGGTGATACTGTGAGAGAGATAGGTAAGCCTACTGAATTAGGAAACCTGCGTGGGGAGATATTTTCTTATGAATTATGTTTAATGTTATAAAGGATTGATTCTCAAAATGTGAGAACTATATTAGGGCATTTTTTTTTAATTTAAGGAAATATATTTATTTTTTATTTATTGAAAAAAAGTGATGTTTTGTCCAATTGCTTTAATTTATCTTTAAGATGTGATACTTACGGGCAACCTCCCACTGTGGGAGTTTTTATGTCCTCTCAATAAATCCTACTTTCAAAAAGAAAAAAAAGATGTGATACTTTTAAATATTGCTATAGAATGGTGAGAAATTTTATTTATCACTAAGAGTCATAGAATAAAAAAATAATGAGGTACACCTATTGAGTTTTAGAGTAAAAAAGAGGTGGATTTTAGAATCAACCATTAGACAGTTCATATCTTTGCTCTATTTTTTGGTTCCTGTTAACCCTGGTCAAGTTCTTTCTTTAAGCTTGCTTAACCTTGGTTTGTTCATGTGTAAAGTGGTGGTGGTGATAAGTGAAGTGAAATAAAGTGTTTAAACATGTTCATACAGTGCTTAACAGATACTAGGAAAGACAAAAAAAGTGTTTTAAAATAAGACATTTTAAGAGTTAAAAACAAATTCTAATATTAAACGTTAGCTTCTAAGGATTAAAATTCCATTCGAACCCTTCAGTTCTGTCTGAGTTACTTTCACGTTGCCTCAAGGTATTAACTGTCACTATTGACATCATGATAAGATCTTTATATTTGTTCCATAAAGAAGTACACAAAAGAACTGGCACCATTGTGGTAAGATGTAAAGTTCTATTATGAATTTAAAAAATGAGTCGAGAGATTAGTAAAGCAAGGAAGAGAAAAAGGTAAGTCACAGCATGAAAAGAAATTAATTGTACAACATTTTCATTTTCCACACTGGGACTTGAAATGTTCATATTTTCAAAGCACTCTCTGACAATCAGGACTGAATGGCATGTCGGATAAAGTACCAGAAGATAAATTATTTATTCAGAGCAAAGATGAGAAAAGATCTTTAAAGACTCCCAGGCCATACTAAATAGATTAGATAATTGTGGAACAAACATAGTTATTTGAGGAAAATAACAGCAGGTGAAATTCCACATAGGTAAGTGTGAAGAATGGCACGGTGAAGAATATGATGTAAATTACTTATATACATTGTATGTTCTTAATAGCTTATAAAACCCCAAGGAAAATGAATGAACAAGTATGTGGGCCAGTTAAAATAGCAACTTGCCTGGTACCTGAAACCTTCAATAGCATGAAAATGAATTTTATTATTTAAAGCATTATCTTAATTCTTAAAAATATTATATTTGTATTCAATGTAAAATAATGTAAAGAAAAAAAGAAACCCTTGGAAAATGGCAAGAGGAACTGGTGTGGGAAGAATGAGAAAACACAAATAAAATTTGTTGAATATCTAACTTGTTTCATGCACTGGATTGCTGTAATGAATTGCATTACTCAATTTTTGCCATTCTTTCTATCCAAGCCCTTTGCTCTTGACTCTCAGTTTCTTCTTCTAGAGGTGAGTGTATTCCCGTGCTCCATTAGTATTGGGCTTGCCATGAGACCTACTTTAGCTAACTAGATGGAAGCAGACTAGATGTGAAACAGATGCTTGAAATGGGCTTGTGCAGTTGGACATGTTCTCTTGTTTTAAGATTACACTTCAGCTAACCATTGGTCTAAGAAGAATGAATGCTCCTTGTAAACCGAGATTTTGTAGTTGTGACGATTACTTTTATGTATCAACTTGACTTGGCTACAGGGTGTGTCTGTGAGGATGTTTTTGGATGAGTAGATTGAGTAGAATAGATTGCCCTCCCTAATATGGGTGGCCATTACCCAATCGGTTGAAGGCCTGAATAGAACAAAAAGGTTGACTTTCCCATGAGTAAGAGAAAACCCCTCCTGTTTGCTTGAACTGAGACATTAGTGTTTTCCAGCATTTGGACTTTGGTCTTGGGCTTACTGGCTTTTAAACAGGAACTTACACCATTAGTTCTCCTGGGTTTTCAGCTTGTTGATTGCACATTCTGGAACTTCTCAGCTTTTATAATTGCGTGAGCCAACCCATTATAATTTATATTCTCTCTCTCTCTCTTTATTTGGAGAACCTAATAAAATATAGTACTTTGTAACATGGCAATTTACTACATTAGCATTGACTTGATATAGTTATAATATATATGTTATCTCACTTAATTTTCACAATTATCACCTGTTGTAGAATATTTTCCCCCTCTTTTACACATGCACAAACTCAGGTTCTAACTGATTAAATGACTAGTCTAAGATTGTATGGTGATAACACATGGCTGTACTAAGATTTAAACTCTAGTTGGTCTAGTTCTGAAACCTGTGCTTTTTCCAACATGTTTTGTATCTTGCAGAACACAAGAGAAATCACAAGAAGAGGAGATTAGAAAGTCAACCATGATGTAGTGGTTCCCTGGAAGAATTGCTCTAGACTAGTTTTAGTATCCAACTGGATAATACTTGTTGGTGTTCCAGAGTTGCGGCTGGTAGTCTAAGCTGACCCAGTGATCATTCCCACCAGGCTAAGTAATTACAGAGGAGCACCCAGTGCCTGAGCTACTTCCACCCAAGTGTTACACAGGGATAGACCTCTACTTTGTCCCTGTCACTGTGGGTTTTCTTTATTCTTGACATCATACGGGTCACTTATTTTTTATTTGTATGCAGGTGGCTCTGAGAGGGTTCTCATTAGGAATGAAAGTCTCAGGTTTCTTAGTAAAACCCTAACAACTTCCTTTCAAATAGTTGGGGAAGAAACATCCTAACCAATCAAAAAGGAATCTTGGGATCTTGTATGTGGTGGATCATCCATCCACTGTACTTTACTTCAGCCTAATTACAATTAGTAGCAGCATAAATATGAGTCTCTTAGAGTAGACACAACACTTGTACTTAGTTTCTTTTTTTATTTTGGTTAGATTTGACCTAACAAATTAGGTTGCCTAATTCTAGATCTAATCAAAGTGTCTCTTTTTCAACTTAGGAACCCTCCTATATTTGATATAGCTTTTTTTGTCTGCCAACATGTATTAAAACATAAAATTTAATTTGAAATATCAGTTCTAATGCTTAATGATAGAGTTAACTAAATAGGGCAGTCCAGTATTGTTGAAGCTCACATTTTCTATCTTGACACTTACCTTTTCTCCCTCGAAGGTTTTCTCCATGTCCAGATATATTTTTCTATCTCCTTTAGGTATGCAGAAATCTGTTATGGATGAAGACAGGAAAAATGTGCTTGGTTTGCCCGGGAACTTGAAAATAAATATCTCATTGTTTATAACTGGAACTAGGTAGATTTGAACTAATTGGTTCTATCATTGGGCCTCATTGGAGTTTTGTAAGCTGTGATTTTTAGTCAGTATGAGCACTTCTGAAACAGACTTTGTTTTCAGAGACACTTATGCTAAAAATAAATGTCTTATCAAGGTTTAATAGCAACTTTTTGATCACAACTTTATTTCTATATTTCCCTTTTTTACTGTTTTTCTTTACTGTTTATAAACTAATGTATGCTCACAGAAAACTGGAAGAATAAAAATAGTATAAAGAATATAGTTTTCCCACCTAAGTCTCAATGTAGACTAACTGATATTTTGGTTATTTTGTTTCTACCTTTTTCTATGAACATATATTTACATACATTGTGACTAAATATATGTATACATATGTATATGTGCATATATATGAAGTGTGTATATAGGTTATATATAATTACATATAACATCTATATATAAAATCTTTTTTTCTACTTGAGAACATTACTAGAGTGTTTTTCTATGTCTTTTAAAAGTCTTAAACGATTTTTTAAAAATTTGAAAGATGTGGGGTACAATTCAGATTTAGGTATACAAGTGATCATCAAACATAAAATTTGAGCCTCCCTTTGGTCCCCACTTCACCTGGTTTGAGATGAGATACCCTTACTGATAGTTTTCTGCCCTTTCCCTTCCCTGTCAGTGTCCTGCTACTGCCATTTCCTTTCTTATTGTATTATGGTAAATGTTCAGGGTCCGCTTAAGAGTAAGACCATATGGTACTCAGTTCTTTGTTTTTGTGATAGATTACCCAGTATGATAGGCTCTAAATCCATCCAAGTTCCTGCAAAGTCCATAATTTTGTTCTTCTTTATGGCTGCATAATATTCTATCATGTATATGTACCATTTTTAAAAAATTTTAAAGATATGGACCTGTACTGCATTTTTTTATTCAGTCCAGTTTCCATGGGCAGTATGGTAGCTTCCATGTTTTTGCTGTTCTGAATAGTGCTGCAATAAACATGCGTGTGCAGCTATCTTTTTTGTAGAGTGATTTAAGTTCCTCTGGGTATATTCCCAGAAGGGGAATTGCTGAGTCATATGGAAGGTCAATTTCTAGTTCTTTTAGGAATTGACACACTGTTTTCCATAGACGTCGAACTAGTTTGCATTTCCACCAACAATGTAGAAGTGTTCCCTTTTCTCTGCATCTTTGCCAGCTTCTGTTGTTTTTTGTTTTTTTAACGATGGTCATTCTTACTGGAGTTAGGTGTTATCTCAATGTGGTTTTGATTTGCATTTCTCTGATGATTAGTGAGGCTGAGCATTTTATCATGTGTCCATTGGCTGCTTGTATGTCTTATTTTGAGAAGTGTCTATTCATGTCTTTTGCCCACTTTTAATATTTTTTAATATTTTACTTTAAAGATGTGGGATACAGTTCGGGATTATGTATACAAAAGGATGTCGTAAAGATAAAGTTTGGGCCTCTCTTTGGTCCCCACTTTGCCTGGTGTGAGAGCAGGCACCCATATTGATGTTGTGTTCCCCTCCCCCAAACCCCCACCCTGGCAGTATTCCGCTACTGCCAATTCCTTTCCTATAGTATTATGGTAAATGTTCAGGGTCCACTTATTAGTGAGAACATGTGGTGCTCAGTTCTTTGTTTCTGTGATAAATCACTGAGTATTATAGACTCGAAATCCATCCCAAGTTGCCGTGACGTCCGTAATTTTGTTCTTTATTTCTGCATAATATTCCATTGTGTATATATGTACCACATTCTTTTATCCAGTCCAGATTCGATGGGCAGCATGGTTGGTTCCAAGTTTTTGCTATTGTGAATAGTGCTGCAATAAACATGCAAGTGCAGTTATCTTTTTTGTAGAATGATTTGAGTTCCTCCAGGCATATTTCCAGTAGGCAGATTGCTGAGTCATATGAAAGGTCAATTTCTAGTTCTTTTAGAAATTATCATACTGTTTTCCATAGAGATTGAACTAGTTTGCATTCCCACCAGCAGTGAGAAGTGTTACCTTTTCTCTGCATCTTCGCCGGCACCTGTTGTTTGTTTTATTATTGCTGGCCATTCTTACTGGGGTTAGGTGGTATCTTAATGTGGTTTTGATTTGCATTTCTCTGATGATTAGTGAGACTGAGTACCTTTTCATGTATCTGTTGGCTGCCTGTATAAATTTTTTTGAGAAGTGTCTATTCATGTCTTTTGCCCACTTTTTAATGGGCTGTTTTGTTTTTCTTTTCAGAATGTTTAAGTTCCTAGTAGATCTGGATGTTAGGCCATTGTCAGATATGCAGTTGGCAAATATTTTTTTACCATTCTGTGAACTGTCTCCCTGCTCTCTTGATGGTTTCTTTTGCTTTGCAGAAGCTTTTCAGTTTGATTAGGTTCCACTTGTCAATCTTATCTCATATGGCACGGGCTTTTGGGGTTGTGATCAGGAATTGGTTGCCTGTTTTGATTTCCAAAGGGGTATCTTCTGCATTTTCTAAGATTCTTAATGTTTGAGGTTATACATAAATGTAGGTCTCTGATCCATTTTGAGTTGATTTTTGTGTATGGTGATAGGTAGGAGTCCTGTTTCATACTTCTGCACGTGGTCAGGCAGTTATCCCAGCACCATTTGCTGAAAAGGTTCTCCTTTCCCCAGGGGTTGTTATTGGAGGCTTTGTTAAGGATGAGTTGGTTGAGAAGTTGAGATTTTGCTTCTGGAATCTGTATCCTGTCCCATTGCTCCATATGCCTATTCTTGTACCAATACCAGGTTGTTTTGATTATTGTAGCCTTATAGTAAAGTTTAAAGTCTGGAAGTGTGGTACCTCCCACTTTATTTCTTTTGCTAAGGATTGTTTCGGCTATTCATGGTCGTTTATGTTTCCATATGAGTTTCTGTATTGTTTCCAGGTCTGAGAAGAATGATGTTGGTAATTTAATGGGCATAGTGCTGAATCTATAGATTGCCTTGGTTAAGATGGACATCTCAACAATATTGATTCTTCCAATCCATTAGCATGAAATATTTTTCCATTTGTGTCATCTTTGACTTCTTTGAGCTATGTTTTGTAGTTTGGGTTGTAAAGGTCTTTCACTTCTCTGGCTAGGAAGATGCTAAGGTATTTCTTTTTTGTGTGTGGCTCTTATAACTGTGATTGTGCTTTTTATTGGTTCTCTGCCTGTTTGTTGTTGTTGTATAAGATCACGACTGTCTTTTGCATGTTTATTTTGTACCCTGAAACTTTGCCAAAGTCCTTTATCAGTGCACGGAGGTTTTTGACAGATTCTCTTGGATTTTCAAGGTGTAGGAGCATATCATCAGCGAAGATGGATAGCTTGACCTCTTCTTTTCCTATTTGGATACCCCTTGTCTAATTGCTCTAGCTAGGACTTTCAATACTGTGTTGAACAGAAGGGGCGAGAGTGGGCAGACTTTTATTTTTGGTTTGCAGGGGATATGCTTCCAATTTCTGTCCATTTAGCAATATATTGGCTGTGGATTTATCGTAGATGGCTTTTGCTGTTTTGAGGTATATTCCCTCTATGCCAAGGTATTCAAGGGTTTTTATCAAGAAAGGATGCTGGATTTTATCAAAAGCTTTTCCTGCATCTAATGATATAATCACGTGCTTCTTTTTTTTTTTTTACACATACGAATGTATTTAATTACATTTATGATCTTCCAAATGTTAAACCAGCCCTGCAATCCAGGGATGAAGCCCACTTGGTCATGGTGGATGATTTTTTGAGATATGCTGTTGGATTCAATTTGCTAGAATCTTGTTGAGTATTTCTGCATCTAGTTCATCTGGGATTTTGACCTGTAATTCTCTTTCTTAGTTGGATCTTCACCCAGTTTAAGTATCAATGTGATGTTAGGTTTATAAAATGACTTGGGGAGCATTCCATCTTTCTTGATTGCCTGGATTGCTTTCAATAGGATTGGTATTAGCTCTTCCTTTTGTTTTGTAGTATGCCACTGGAAATCTGTCTGGTCCAGGATTTTTTTTTTTTGTAGGTAGTTTTCTTATGACAGAGTCAATTTCCTGTGTAGTTATTGGTCTATTTAGGATCTTAATTTATTCTTGTTTCAACCTTGGGAGGTTGTGTCATGTCAGAAAGTCCTCCATTTCATTTAGGATATCGAGTTTATTTCCATACAGTTATGCACAGTAATCTCTGATAATATTTTGTATTTCTTTGGGGTCAGTTGTGACTTGATCTTTTGTTTATCTGATTGTGTTTACTTGGACTTTTTCTCTCTTTTTCTTGGTTATTCTGACTAGGGATCTATCAATCTTGTTTATCCTTTCAAAGAACCAGGCTTTGTTTTGTTTTTTTTTTTATGTGGTATTTTGTCTATGACCCATATTTGAGTTTTTACTTTGGTGATCTGGATTCTTCTGCTGAAGTTAGGTTTTTAGTAGTCTTGTCTTTTCAGCTCCCTTTGGTGATTTATGAGGCTGTCAACTTGTTCCCTTTCTATTTTCTGAATGTGTGTTCGCAGAGATATAAATTCACCTCTCTTTTCTGCTTGCATGGCATCTTAGAGGTTTTGGTAAGATGTTTCTTCATTCTTTATAAAGTTTTTGAAAACACTTTTTTATTATTCTTTAATTTTTATTTTCTTCTACTTCTTGGAGGAAGATTCTCAAGTTGATCATTTTAATGTTAGGTTATCAACTTCTTGCTGGGCATTTTGACCTGAACAATCTTCTTCAGCCCATTTAAATTTAATAGACCCCAAACTGTCCTTACCACCTTCTTCTGGAGTATTTTAATATTACTATCTTTCTTGTTGATAGTACTGAAATTCTCTGGGTAATGTAGGTTAACAATTTTTAAGTCGTCTTAAATTTCTCTCTCCCCTTTGCCCCTATTTTATTTTATTTTATTTTATTTTAAGTTGGAGTCTCATTCTGTCGCCCTGGCTGGAGTGCAGTGGTACGCTCACAGCCACCACAGTCTCGACCTGCTGGGCTCTCAGGTGATCCTTCTGCTCAACCTTCCAAGTAACTGGAACTACAGGCATGTGCCACCATGCCCAGCTCATTTTCTGATTTATTGTAGAGATGAGGTGTTGCCAAGTTGACCAGGCTAGTTTTGAACCCAGGGGCTTAGGCAATCCTCTCACCTCGGCCTTCCAAAGTCCTGGAATTTTAGGCATGAGCCACCAGGCCCGGCCTACCCCATTTTCAGTCACTCATTATGCCTCAGTGTTATAAACTTGGCAATGTCAGTCATTTTTTCTTCCTTCCCAGTTCCTTTTGAGCAATCCTATAAGTAAAGTCTGTATCAGGGCAGGGTTGTTCTTTTCTGTGGACACCACTGCCACCTTCTTCTGTCACTTCCCTAGTTTAGGCAACCACAATTCTCATCAGGGCTATTATAATATTCTTTTATCCAGATTCTAACTGAAACCAAGACTGGCTCAAAAAGCCATTGAGGAGTTATAGAATATCAGCAGTGAAGAAAGCTTTCATCTGAGAAGGAAAATGAAGCTTAGAGAGACTGATTAATTTTCCTGAAGTCAAATAAATGTAAGGTGTCCTAACTCCCTGAGTTCTTTTAGTTCCGTTACATCTTCTCCAGAGCTTTTTTTGTTGTGTGTCACGTAGACGTCCACATCTTTAGTCAGCAATTCAAAGCCCTCCACAGCCTGAGACCCAGTTTATACTCCCAGCTTACCTCTATTTGTTCTTTGAGCAAGGGCATCATTCTACCTGTATGGCTTCTGCCATTCTCCCCATCTAGAATGGCATTACTGCCCCACTGTCTCCTAACCATACTCATCTTTATCGGTTGAAAAGCTTTTCATGAGTCAAAGTTGCGATATAACTTAGCTTTTCTTGATATTTCCTGTTGAGATGACCTTTGTTCTATTCCCTAAATGCCAAAGCACTTGTGTATACAGTAGTAAACACTTCATAATAACATAACTTTTACATAAAAGCGTGGAGTTCAGCATTCCTACCAAATTCTGTGCTCCTTAAGGGCAAAGATAAGTAATTCCTAATCCCTTTTCACTGAGAGCATTCAGAACACAGCCTTATACATAGTTCAGGATTGTGAAATATCTTTTGGATAAATAAAGTTATCTGTTTAGATAAAAATGTTAATTATAATTATCCTCACAAACAAAAAAATCTGATGTTATGAAAATTGTAACAGAATTAGTAAATTACTCTTTGATATTTCATGTTAGGGTACGCACACCACAGGGAGTTCATAATGCTGTGGAGTGAATAAGTAAATATTGTAACATTTATATTTATTTTTTCTTAATCTTTCTAACATTGATATTTCTTATGTAGGCTTTATAACACATATCATTTATTACTAAGCAAGTATATGTTGCTAAATAATTCCAAATAAATAAATATGTGTATATAAGGAGATATGAAGTTAAAACATTGCTTTTTAGGGCTGAGATGCAATCAGAAATACATGGAGAGGAGTTCCATTTCTGGCAATAGCTGACATGACTTCTCAGAACAACCTTCCTATCGTCCTCCTGTTCTAACCTAAACTGTTATAACTGTTCCCAATTAGCTTGCTATAACTAAAATCAGAGGAGCTTTCTTATTGCTCAGCATTCAAAATAAATATTATGTGTACTTGCCTAAATTGTTACCTTGATACCCATCTTTAAGGAAAACCAATTTTCATAATAATATGAAGCTTTGGGTTGATCTTTTCCATGGGTCTAGTTATATTTTGCTGGTTTGTGGCAGATGAATCAGGAAATAGGGTGGTGGACTGGCTCTTCTCTGACCTACAGGTGCTCCCCATAAGCCAACTACAAGGCTGCAGCAACTGATCATAGCATTTTTTTCTGTAATATGATTATGAATATAAATTCATAATCAATTTCCAGATGGACACTGCTATGAACCAACGTCAACCACCTATTTGCATTTTTTTTTTCTGAGTTGATGTCTCACTCTGTCACCCAGGCTGGAGTGCAGTGGCCCACTCACGGCCACCCCTGTGTTGACCTGCTGGGCTCCGGCGATCCTTCCGCCTTAGCCTTCCAAGCAGCTGAAACTACAGGCACGTGCTACCACATCAAGCTAATTTTTTATTTTATTGCAGAGACAACATCTCACCAAGTTGCCTGGGCTGGTCTTGAACCTGTGGGCTCAGGCAATCCACTCGCCTTGGCCTCCCACAGTGCTGGGATTACAGACTGAGGCACCAAGCCTGGCCCGTTTGCATAATTCTTAGGAACAGTCAATAATTAATGAGCAAAGTAGTATTTTTAAGTCAAAAGGTCTATGTGTATATTCTTTAAACATTTTCTTTTTTTCTCTTTAAAAAATTTTTATTTTATTTTAAATATATGGGGTACAATTCAGAGTTAGGTATACAAATGTTCATTATGCCAGTACCCTTGTTGATGAAGTGTGCCCTCTCCTTCCTTGGCAGTTTCCCACTACTGCCAATCCCTTTCTTATAGTATTATGATAGTTGTTCAAGGTCCACTTATGAGTAAGAACAAGTGATACTCAGTTCTGGAAGAACTCAAAATCACTCTATGAAAAAGGTACCTGCACACGCATGTTTATTGCAGCAATATTCACAATAGTGGATAAATACATTTTCTTAATGTAGTTTTTCCTAGGTAGATATATATTGTGGGTTTTTTTTCAACTTATGATTACTGTGACATTATGCAAGGTGCATGTTGAAACAACCTCTTTCTTTTTATAGGACATCTATCATAACAATTTAAAATTGTATTTAACCTTGAATGGGAAGTGCATTCATATATTAAACACTCAAAATCGAAGAATTTATAGCAAAAAACATTTTTCTTCCAACTCGGATCCCCAGTTTTCAGGTTCCTTTCTCCACTGGAAATTTTGTTTCTAAGGTATCCTTCATGAGGTATTTTATGTGAATATAAGCAAATATTGGTACTTTTTTTTCTTGAGCAAATAGAATCATACTATGTGCATTCTTTCAGATTGTTCTTGACATGTTCACATCAGTGCATATATCAGCACCTCAATCTTTTTTTTTTCTTTGCTTTTTCTTAGGTTTATATGATTTCTCTATATGTATACAGTATATTTTTGTTGCCAATCTTTTGTTGATAAATACTTAGATATTTCTAGCCTTTTGTTTTTTAAAAAAATTTTTGTCTGTAAACTATCTTGTTACCAGAGGTACCTCTGTAGGATAATTTCTTAAAAATAGCTTTGCTGAGTCAGAGGGCATATGCATTTGTGGTATGGAAAACTATATAAAGTTTACCCTTTATTGAAATCTCCTTAATTTCCAGTCCTACAAGCAACATATATAGTTCCTGCTTTCTTGAAGTTTTGTCCCTCAAGGATGTTACCAAACTCTTGGATCTTTGCCAGTATAACATGTTAGAAATGGTATCAAAGTATAGCTTTAATGTGCATTTCTGATCTTTTGATTGAGGTTGAGTCATTTTATATATTTAAGAATCATTTGTATTTCCTCCTTCAGAATCTGTTCATAAATTTTGCTCATTGGATGTTTTTCTTTCTAACTTGAAGTTGCTCTTTTTCGTGCGTGTGTGTGTGTGTGTGTGTGTGTGTGTGTGTGTGTGTAAAATAAGTTCTTTTCTGTGTATGGATTGTGCATTTTTTACTAGCTTTTTTCTGTTTATCACAATTTCATCTGAAATGCTTTGCAACATTAAACCACCAACTTACTAAATTTTGGTCAAAGTAAAATCAAGAAATTCAACTAAAGGGAAAAAATTGAAAATAAAAATTGTGAAAAAGAATAATTCACAATAAATTAAAAAGTGATGTGGAATTTGTGAAATTTCTTATTTTACAACCAAGGACACTGTGTCTCATAGATGTTAAATATCATACATAGCCATAAAAGGCAGTGCGAGATTATACAGCTGTTGGACCCTGTTGGTTGCTAACCCAAGGCCATTCACCTTTTACTGGTGGCAGATCTTAAATTTTTAGGTGGACTCTCCTACCTCACTGACTCACATCTAATCCTGATTGGTCTTGCCAACCAGGCAAACCTGTTCCCCTTACCAGTGATCAATTTAAGAAAGGGTGTGTGAACTGGTACTGGTAACTGACTAATGAAATGGGAGGGAAAGTCTGTGGAGGGGCTTCTTCTAAAGATTCTCTGGCTCATGAAAGCAGATAGGAAAGATTGGGATTGGAAGCCTTGTCACCATGAGGGGCACTAGCCTGAAATCAAACCAGCATGATAAGGTTGGTAGAACAGAAATATGGAAATCACTGGGTATCTTTCTTGATAATGTTGTTGAGCTGCTGAATTAACCAATTCTGGAAACTTTCTCTCCTAGGTTTCTATTTATATGAGCCAATGACATTTATTTATTTATTTATTTATTTTATTATTTTTTTTAGAGAAGTAGGAGTTAATTTTTTTTTTTTTTTGTAAAGTTGCTGCAAGAAATCTGGGCCCCAAAACAAAGTAGCTCTCTCCTTAGGGTGGGTGTTACGGAACCCATCCCAGAGGCCACAGTGCCGAGGGGACATCAATCACATCTGTCCCAGGAACCAATAACATTTAATGGTTTGTGCTAGTTTTCTTTTCTTTCCTTTTTTAAGTCATCTGAAGTTTAAAGTTTCTAATGAATACAACTAAGAACTTAAATTTCTCCATGCCATACCAAGTGATGTTTTGAATATGCTGTGTTCTCTGCATGTAGATATCAGATATGTACCATTTTGATGGCAAAAGTATATTGGAAATTTTCATTTCAGGATAAAAACAATATCAAATGTAGAAATACATACTTAAAAGTTCAATAAAATCAAAGTTCTTCTCCATTATCTCTCTTGAGGCTATGTCATTTTTTTCTTTATTGCAATTATTTCTTAAATGTGTGGAAAAGTTTTGCCTATTTGTTAGTAGTGTTTGTGATGTTGAAGTCAAAGAGGAACCTCATATTTTAATTAGGTCTAGGTTTTTATTTTTACTAGAATCTTTAGGGTTTTCTATATATATGATCATACCTTCTGCAAACAGAGATGATTTTACTTCTTTCTTTCCAATTTGGATGTTATTTATTTATTTATTTTGTCTAATTGCTGTGGCTAAAATTTCCAGTACTATGCTGGATGGAAGTGGCAACCCTATTTCTCACAATATGTCTTGATTTGTCCTTTGTGCCAGAAAAACCTGAGTTAAGACCCCTCCATGCACCCAAGACATCCTCACCTCTCCTTACCACTGAAGTACCCTCACCCTGAGTTCCTTCTCTTTGCAGAACATAGCTTTATGTTTGTGCTTGTAGTCCAAATTCCATCCTGCCTATCTCCAGTTCCATCTTCCCTGTGAAATCGTCTGTAATATCCCCTTTCTCTGCTTGCAATCCAGCTGGAAGTATTTCCCTTTATTCAGGCCTCTCATAGCATTTTATCTTAGCCTCTTCAAATTGATGGCTTATATTTATCTTTTTTAAAATGTACTTTTCTTCCGGCTACTTTCTCTTATTCTTCAATTACTTCTAAATTTGCAAGTATGACTTTAAAAATATCCAAGTGATCTTAATTTCCCTGACTAGACTCTAAGCTCCTTGAGGGAATATTCATATTTCTTTCATTTTACAACTTCCCAGTAGTGCTAGTACTAACAGCAAGCTTTGCCCATAAGGCATAGCAAATATTTGCAGAATAAATAAATATGTTGGATATATTACCATATGTCTCCTCAAATACTACTTTTGTGCTTGTATGTGCATGTGTCAACTCAGCTAGCCATCAATATATTTAAAAAATGGTCCCTCGGAGTTGGGAAGCAAGGAGTCAATCATACCCCATAATTCCTTTAAAAGAAAAGGATTTCAGTGGTGTCAGGTAATATTGGTGAAGGTAACTACAGCTACCATTCTTCTTAGCCATGGTGGGTTCTGGTAGCCAAAGTTGGGTTTTGTTTTGTTTTTTTTTAACTACTGCTTCACCTCTGTCCCATTTGACACTAGAGAATTATAGCAGGATATTTAAAAATATACACCCATTAAATCACTTAATCTAATATGATTTTGGGGGAATAGTAGGTTACAATTATTTTGCTTTGTAATGGACTGATCATGATGTGTGTGTGTGTGTGTGTGTGTGTGTGTGTGTATGTGTATATATATATATATATATATTTTTTTTTTTTTTCTTTTTTTTTTCCTTGAGTTGGAATCTCACTCTTGTCACCCAGACTGAAGTGCAGTAGTTTGCTCATGGCTACTGCAGCCTCGACCTGCTGGGCTCAGGCGATCTCTCCACCTCAGATTTCCAAGTAGCTGGAACTACAGACGTATGCCACCACATCCAGCTAGTTTTTTTGGTGATTTATTGTAGAGACAAGGCCTCACCAGGTTGCCCAGGTTGGTCTCGTACCCGTGGGCTCAGGCAATCCTCTTGCCTCAGTCTCCCAAAGTGCTGGGATTACAGGCTGAGCCACCACACCCGGCCAATGTGCTTTTAAAAATGTACATATTTTCATGGTAATCTAATTTCTATTATATATTACATTACAATTTATATTAAATTCTAGTTTTTAAATTTCTTTTGGGCAAGAACATTTGATTCCCCTGTGTCAGTTGAGGTTTTCCAGGAAGCAGAAACTAAAACAATAGGAAGTGCTGGAGATTTACTGGGCAGGGAGAAAAGGCTTCAGACTCGGGTGTACTGCTTCTATAGTAAGTACTATGAGTTGAGAGCTGGAAGGAGGTGGAAAGAGCCTTAGGCTGTGATGCAGCTGCAAGAAGTTTTGGCCAAACTAATGAGAAGCTCTGGTGCAAAGATGTCCCATAGAGAAAGTCTATGGGCAGAAATGGCTGAACCCCAGCGGCCCCACTGTGCTCATTCATTGGTTGAAAGCTTCTCAGTAAGACAGTGACTGTGGCTTAAATATTGTGGTAGATCGAAAAAGATGCTGCATCTACGTACTGTCAGCTACTTGCACTTCTTGCAGCAAGCTCTCTCTTGAAGGGAAAGCCAAGTAGCTCCTCTACATGGCTGCCGCAGTAAGCATGATATAATATGAATGCATAAAGAGCAGAACTTTGTTTTAAAAAATTAGTGTGTGCCTGAGATACAATCTCCACCACTACTCAATATGTCCATGTAACACCCATGCACATGTACCCTTTGAATTAAAAATAAAAATGGGAAAAAAATAAGTATGTGAATTGAAGGTAGTTGTCACCAGTGCTTCTATAATTGCACGTGCTATGGCTCATTTATAGATAAGCATGTCTTTCTGTGACTGATACTGCCTTAGACTGTTCTTGCTGCTATAACAAAATACCACAGACTGGGTAATTTATAAGCAATAGAAATTCTCATAATTCTGGAGACTGGGAAGACCATGATCACAGTGCCTGAAGATTCAGTGTCTGGTAAAGGTCTGCCCCATGGATGGTTTCTCTCTTGGTATCCCACATGATGAAAAGATGGAAGAGTGGAAGGGGATGAATTCTGTGTCTTCACATGGCAGAAGAGATGGAAGAACCAGGCAGCTCTTTGAACCCCTTTTTTTCAGGCCTCATTCATGAGGTCGGAGCCCTCATGACTTCATCCTTCCTAAGAAGTTCCACTTCTTTTTTTTTGCTGTTTAAGGAATTTTTATTAAAGCAAGTATTTTATAATCCAAATTATGTTTCCTTGCCCACTTCTTAATACCATCACCTTGGGGATTAAGTTTCAACATGAATTTTAGAGTGATACAAACATTTGAACCATAACACTTATTGTTCAAAATCAGAGATTAGTACAAATGATGATTTTGCATTGTTCCCAAGATTTTCTAGTGTCTTTAAAGTTTGCTGGCAAACCATTGGCTTTGAACTACTAAATAATTTTCTTCACTAGGACTGTGCTACTATGGCGTTTGATTGAAGCTATTGCTAAATTCAAATACGGGCTGAAACATACACTCTCTTATCTAAACACTAGTAATCACAGCTCCAACTTGCTGGCATGTTGTGTATGACTGCTGTTTACATATGGTGTACTTATTGTACTCTCATCCTGTAAGGCATATATTATTATCTAGATTGTGTAGATACACAGGCTGAAGCTCAACATGGGGGAAACTCTCAAGTCAGGTCAAGCATTTAGAAAGTTGCAGGGCTTGTAATGGAACCCAAGTCTCACTCTTCTACCTGTGGCTTTCCATTGTGCAAGATGCCTGATGATTTTCATACACCTAATTATATACACAGATTTAAATGTAACATCCATTCAGAGAAGAAAGAGAGGAGGAAGCCAAGTTTTATTGTGTCTTCCTTTATTACTGTATAATTTGAAATATTCTAAAATTGAAAGTGGAAATCTTTTCCAATTGTAGCATGTAGAATTTAACCTGAGAATATTTGCAAGGTTTGATTAGATGACATGCCAATTAGAGTATATATACACAAACGAAAGGTATGCATATTCTAAATTTTTGTTAAAATAACTAGTTATATTTTTTCTTCTAGTTGGCTTAGCACTTTGGATATTTATCTTTCCTTTAACAATATGTTATATTTCTGTCCACTGACAGGTCTTTAAGTTAATATAAAGAGAAAAATTTCCTATGAATTTACAAGTATGTGGTGCTAAACAAAATTTGTACTTAATGGAAATTAAGGATGCTGTGTAGAGTGGGTTAAATGGAACCAAGCCGGGAAATTATATTTTAAAGAATCTTTTGAAAGTTATGTTTTTGGAACAGATAGGCCTTTTTGTGACAGAGCCAGTTTAAAAATTACAGATTATTAGTGAGCTCTTAATGCTTTTTATTTTGAAATGTTTAAATCATAACAGACAAGTATGAACTGGGCACTGTGACTCACACCTGTAATTCCAGCACTTTGGGAGGCTGAGGTGAGGGAATTGCCTGAGTCCATGGGTTCAAGACCAGCCTGGAAAACATAATGAGACCTCGTCTCTACAATAAATAAATAAATACGTTAGCTGGGTGTGGTGGCACACACCTGTAGTTTCAGCTACTTGGAAGACTGAGGTAGAAGGATTGCCTGAGTCCAGCAGGTAGAGGCTGTGGTGGTGGTGAGTGTGCCACTGCATTCTAGCCTGGGTGACAGAGTGAGACAAAAACCAAACAAACAAACAAAAACAGACAAGTACGGTGAATGACATAAGGAACATTTATTTAGCCCCCGCTGTGCTGTTCTATCAATTCTAATATTTGCCCTTCTTACTTTATTTTTTAAAATATTACAAATAGAGTCGAAGTACATTTGTAACACTTACACACCCCAGCTTTTGTAAAGGGTAACATGTATATTGAATTTGGTGTGTATCATTTTCATTCACATTTTAATACTTTACTCCATTTATATATGTACATAGACATACTTGTAAGTAATATATAACATTGTGTTTCATGTTTTCAAAGTCTGTGTATCTGACTATATATTTCTGAGATTTATCTGTTTTGATACATGTCATATGATCTAGATGTCATTCATTTTCATTTCTGTGTGTTACACTCTCAGATTAATGTTGAATACACCCTATGTTAAGAATCTGGGACAAGATGGTGACTCCAGTGCAGGTCTTTCCACTCATCAAGCTCGGCCGCTATTCCGCCCTGTTCCTCAGCATGGCCTACGGAGCCTCGCGCTACAGTTACCTGAAACCTCGGGCAGAAGAGGAGAGGAGGATAGCAGCAGAAGAGAAAAAGAAGCAGGATGAACTGAAACGGATTGTTCGCGAGTTGGCAGAAGCCCAAGATGACAGCATCTTGAAGTGAGAATCTCTGCAAACCTGCTTTCCCTGCAACAGTAGTGGATGAATAAAACTTCCTGTGTAGT
Source organism: Carlito syrichta (assembly GCF_000164805.1). Lineage (NCBI taxonomy): Eukaryota > Metazoa > Chordata > Mammalia > Primates > Tarsiidae > Carlito > Carlito syrichta. The sequence continues at coordinate 140,231 of NW_007246894.1, forward strand.
ATGGTTAAAAAAAAAAAAAGAATCTGTTGTCCTTGATTGGTAACAGGTTGCTTCTAATTTTCACTATTACAAAAAATGTCACCACATTTGTCCCTTCTCACGTTTCTTGTTCATAGGTAGAAGAGTTTTTTTAGGGTATATACCAAAAATCAACTGCTGGCTTGAGCTACATGTGCGTCTTTAATTTCATTAAATAATACCAAATTTTCTCCAAAGTGGTTGCATCATGTGGGGCACAGGTTACCTTTTGTTTCCACATTCTAGTTATTACAAAATGTAATAGACTTTTATACTTTTTCTAATATAATGGATAGAAAAATAACAAAACATTGTCTTAATTTATTTCCTGATTACTGAAAAGATTAAACAAATTTTGCATTTTTATTGGCCACTCAAGTTTTCTCTTCTGTGAGTTGCCTATTGATATTCTTTCCCTACTCTTCTATTTGCTTGTTTGTCTTTTTCTTACCAATTTGAATAAATTATTTAAATGTAGATACTATTACTTTGTTATTTATTTTATTATAAATATTTTTTTCAGTCTGTTGTTGTCTATGGATATCGATTATGGTTTTGTTTTGTTTTTTTAAAGAACAACTTTTACTTTTAGGTGACAGAATTTGTCAATTGTCTCTTCTAGTTTGTGCTTTTGGTGTGCTTAAAAACCCTTTTCTATCCCGGAACAACAAAAAATATTCTGTATTCTTTCTTAAATATTTGAAAGTTATAATATTTTACACTGAAGTCTTTAATCCATCTAAAATTAGTTTTTGGAGTAGAATGAGTCAGAATCTAATTTTTTTTTCCCATATGGATAATTATTTGTCTGAGCATCGCATTTGGAACTCTCTGTTACCCCACTTGGTGGTTAATTTTATGTGTCAACTTGTGTAAGCCACAACACCCAGATATTTAGTCAAGCAGTATTCTAGATGTTTCCATGAAGGTGTTTTTGGATGAGATTAACATTTAGATCAATAGAATTTAAGTAAAGCAGATTATCTTCCACAATGTGGATGGATCTCATTCAATCAGTTGAAGGACAATAGAAAAAGAATGACTTCTCCTGTAAAGGGGGAAAATATACATGCAGACTGTTTTCAGACTCCTGCTGCAGCAACTCTTCCCTGGGTTTCTGGCTCTCTGGCCTACTCTACAGACTTTTTACTTGTCAACCTCCATGATCGTCTGAACCAATTCCTTAAAATCTCTTTTCCTCTGTGTAATATGTAATGCACCCACTGATTTCTATGCCATTCATTTCCCCCATTGCCAGATATATGCTTGGGTCTTCTGTCCTATATTCTGTTTCATTCGTTTATTTTTCTACTCCTGTGCCAATACCTTTCCTTCTTAATAGAATAAGCCTTTCTACTTAATCCTTCTTCAAAATTGATTCTTGACTTGTAAATTTAATTATTAACTTGACAATTTTATTAAAAAGTCAGCTCAGATTTTTATTGAAATTGTTTTGAATCTACCGGTTACTTTGGTTAGAATAAAATCTATGCTATTGAGTCTTTTTATCCACGTACATGCTATATCTCTTATTCAAATTCAGATCTTATATTATTCAGATTTTATATTATATTCTTTAGTAACCTTTAATAATTTTCTTCATCTTTTCCCCCATATCTTTTGGATTTTGGTTGCTGTCTTTTAGATTTTTTCCTACACGCCATATCATGTGATATTGTTACTACTAGTGGAATCTTTTAAAATTAAATTTTGTGTGGCTATCCATTTTCTATTCATTTGTGAAGAGATCTGCTGGTTTTAACTGGGAACATGGTTGCCTGAACAAAGACCACTTTTCCCAGCTGAACTTGAAGTTGGGGTTGGATGTTTTACTAAGGAAGTCCTGGCCATGGGCTAATGGTATGGAAGCACATGTGTTCCTGAGGCTTTGAGGAAGTATTCCTAAAGGAGGGGTGATACTGTTCTTCCTCCATTCTTCCTTCCTATTGGCTAGAATAAGAACATGGTCACTGAAGCATTAGGCAAGTGGTTTTAAAGTCCTGTTTAAATGCACCATATACATTTCCTGGATTCTGGCAGCATGGAATGGAGTTTTCTGGGCAGTTTGGCAAAGACTAGAAGTTCTCTGATTCTCACAAAATTTATAATTGTTTCCTTTTGACAAGTAACCTGTTACCCTAAGACCAAGATGACCCTTCTCATTCATTTTAAAAAAACATGCTATTGAATTTAATGTGCTGTTATTGTTTGGTATTTTTGAATCTATGTTTGTGAGCAAGACCAATATCAATTTTATTGGTCAGTTACTATCTAGTTGTGGTATCTAAGTTATATTGGCACTTCAACATGAGTTCAGAAGCTTTCTTACTTTTTCAGGTCACTGAAACAATTTCTGTACAATTGATATTATCAGTTATTTGAAGTTTTGGTAAAACTGCCTATAGTTAGTAAAATTATCTAAGCCTGTTGTCCTTTGGTGAGAGAAATTTTCAGTCACTGATTCAATTTTTTAACGGTTATTGTTTTATCTCAGTCTTCCTCACTCTGTCTCTCCTCCCTGACCCCTTACCCCCAGTGCTTTTCTGACCCATTGGGTCTGTTCTGCCTTTAATGTGTTTGCTGACACCATTAACCTGCATCACTGATCTCCATCTGGAACATTAAAATGGAGTGCCTCTGATACATGATGCATGATACACATATGGAGCTCTCTGTCTGCAGTGCCTGGAAGGAGACAGGACCAAACAGGTCCCCTTTCTTCTCCTTTCTGTCCTATATTCTTCATCTCATCAAGAGTGGCACTCCACACTCAGCTGATGAAAGGAGTTTTCTTTATTGAAAGGCTGGTCTGGCTATTTTGGACTTCCCATTGGGTTTCACAGGGGAAGCTGGTAAAGTCTGAGGTGTTTGACAACATACGTCAGGGGAGGTCCCTGGTGACACTTCTCTGTTTTTCCGACCTGACGTGCCTTCCCTCAGATTCTTCATCCCCACCCCCAGACACTCCTGTCCTTTTCTCCTCATCTGAAAACTCTCCATCTCAAAGAAGGGAACTGGCCTCCTGGATCATCTCTCATTTAGTGAATCTTTCTGTATTGAGTAAGGGAGAGAAGAGACTTCAGTCCCATTAGTGGGGGATGTAGCTTCTCCAATTTAAGTATTCCTTTTAATAGTACCTCATTATGAGCTGTGAATAATGGACTCTTAAATTACATATTTGATGAAGAAAACTTGTCCTCTAAAAGTAGACTTTAATGTTAGTAAAGGGGGCATTATTTTTTTCATTGTTTTGTTTTTCCTGAGAATTTAGTCAATATTTAGGAGACATGAGTTAATATTATGCTGGTAAGAGGCATTTGTTCAAGAACCTGAAAGCAACCATGCTGTCCATCAAAAGAGGACTGGATTTAAAAAATGTGGTACATATACACAATGGAATACTACGCAGCCGTAAAAAAGAACAAAATCATGAATTTCGCAGCAACCTGGATGGAACTAGAGTCTATAATACTAAGTGACCTCTCACAGAAACAAAGATCTGAGTATCACATGTTCTCACTCATATAGTGGACCTTGAACATCCAATGTAATACTATAAGAAAATGACTGACAGTGGTGGGAAACTATGGGGGGGAAGGGAGATGAGATTAATGGTAGTAAATATCTGTTTGGGGATGGGAGACACGTCTTATCAACAAGGGGGCCTGAACGAAGCATATTTGTATACTTAACCCTTAACTGTACCCCACAATATCATAATAAAAAATATTGATTATAATTTTTAAAAAAAGAGGCATTTGTTTTTTTCCTGTTCATCTCAGAAGCCAACTTGCCTTAGAAAAGAGGTTTACTAACTTCCAGTGAATGTTCCCTCCCACCCTGGAATATTTGGCCCTTATTAATGTAGCTGGAGTCAGCAGTGTACTTATCATGGTAGAGAGAAGTAGGAGAGAGAGTGGAATTAGCAATTCTTTCCATCCTACTTTTTTGGAGTAAAAGTATCACCTCTGTTCTTCAATTACTGGAAAGCATGAGGAGTAATAATAATAATAATAGTGATAATGATAAATATGTATTAAATTCTTCTTGGTTCTGTGCAAAGAACTTCACATGCATTACTGTATTTAACTCTTATAACTACCTTTTAAGTTGCAATTATATTTATTTTATAGAGGGGAAAACTGTGGTTTAGATAATTAAGAAGTTTATTTAAAATCATGCAGCTGTAAGTGCTGCAAATTCAAGCCTAGGTTTAATTCCAGAGACCACATCTTGACCAGCAAGGGTACTTCTTTCCTATACAATGAATAACTTCATCACTTTGGAGAAGAAAATCCATTCTTAAAATTAAAATTAAAATTTACTAGCTTCCTGGTAGGGGGTAAAAACCACTGTAACCAAGCAACTCTAGCTTCATTGCCCCTGGCTGCTTTGAGTTGGAGTAGGGGGATCTTGTTTTCTCTGGAGAGTTCTACCCCTGAGATAAACTGGCATGGAAAAAGAAAAGAGCATACTTTAATTAATATGGGGGAAAAACCTGAGAAAAGCAAACTGAGGAAAAACAAAACACAGAATCCTTCCAGTTGGCAGTTTTCATTCTCTCCAAACTTGCTTTCCTTTGGGCTTTGACCCTTTGGGTGTCTGACCCTCTTCCACATCCTGCAGAACATTCCCAAAGGACTCACCTTATAGAGGCCTCTTGCTAAATTGGTTTTTCCCAGTTCCAGGAGTTTCTTCTTCCTCCAGCAGTTGGCAGGACACTGGTGATTAAGAAAATGTGGCGTCCCTGCAGGTGCAGGCATTTGCCCTGAACCTGAAGGTTAAGATTAATAATATCTCCAAAAATTAGTGGCAAAGTTGAAGTGGCAGAGACTGGAGGGCTTCACCGCCATATCCTGCTGTAGTAAAGCAGTTGGAGAGAAAACCTCGCAGCAGCTTGTTTGTTTCACAAGGGAGGGTGTTCTGTAGAGAATGCAACATCTGGCCTCTTGTCACAGGCCTAGTGGAGTCCAGTGCACCCAGAGACCCGAGTGGGCTCTGCTGATCTACTCCTGCTGATCCCTTCTCCACCAATTTGCATAGGACCCAGACCCACTGGTGTGAGGAAAAAACAGAGATCAGGAGGTAGGAAGGAGGTGGGAAAAGAGTTTCTAATAGTACCTATACCTTTTCTGAGAGAAAACTGCATTCTATAGATCATCCCAGTCTTTCTCTTTCCTGTTCCTGACATCTCTCCCTAGCCTGACTTTTACCTTCAGAGAAAAGAAATTTAGTTTTGCAAAGTGAGACCTCTTTCTCAGGGCAATCGCCCCACATAGGCATCCATTGACCTATTTATTTTAAGTTCAGCTCTAGCCTTTAGATACTTTCTAGGTTATTTGAGAAGGCGTTGCTAAATTTGTTTAATCTCAACATTTCTCTAAACAGGGCACTCATGACTCTGGGACTGTGTGTATTGTTCTTAGGATTCTAATATTGTCTATGGTTTAAAAAAATACCATTTTGTAGACAAGATTGAGGTTCAGAGAGAATGAGGAATTTACAAAGTGGGGTCTGCTATTTGCCTTCAAAGTATGGTTTCTCTCTTTCTTTGCTTCTTTTCTTTTATATTCAGCTGTTTTGGAGTTCTGTATTTAACCATGTATCAGTAGACTTTAAAGAAGGTGAAAAATGTAGCTGCCCATCGGAAAAGAATATGGAAGAGAGAAGCACAGGTGTGAGGTCAGGAATTTTGTTTGTTGAGAAGCATGTTTCCCAGGTCACAAATGATATTTTTTCTTTTCCCTGGGTTTGAAGAGTTTCTTAAGAGGCACTAACTTTTTCTCATATTTGATTCTTGGTTTGCTGCAATGACCCAGGTTTCTGAGTGTCAGGAAGAACTTTGCTCCAGGCAGCTACTTGTGCAAGGAATTTGAAAAATGTTTAGGATAAATCTGGTCCAAACTTGCACTTGGCAGCCATCCCCATAGCCTAGTATAATCATCCCAGCCAAGCTAAAGGCCTGTGCATAAGAAAAACTGTGCCTATGTTATAATTCCCTGAGTTTGAGGGAATTTTGTTATGCAGCATAATTGCAAAAAGAACTGACTAATACACCATCCTTCTCTCCTAATTCTGCTTTCTCACTTGAAGCAATCAAACTCCTCTACCTCCAGCTCTGCCTCCATTTCTCTGGAACACTTGGGACACAAAAAAGTGTTAAACATCTTTTTCTGTTTAAGACCTCTGTCTTAAAGTAGAAGCTGGCAAAGTACACAATCTATTTTAGGATGTAAAATATTGTGAGCCTGAGGATATAGGAGAAACTGAATGTTGTCTGTGTGTGATCTCAGATGTCAAGCTATAAAGCTAAAAATGTTGCCCTGTGAGCTGAGAAGAATTTAATCATTCCTTTTTCTGTTGTTTCATGTTCTTTGGAAAAGCAGAAGTAATCACTGGTACTTCTTGGGACGAGTGGTACAATGAATAGACGGATTAATATAGTGGTTCATTGTGGTTCTGTGGAGTGCTGTCTTTGTACCCCTCCAGAGGGCTAAACACTCCAAACATGGCAGGATCCATTTAACTAGCTCTTGCTACAAAGAATCATGTGTGTGTGCACGCGCGCATGTGTTTTGAGTTAGTGAAATCAGTGTGTGCTATTTTGGAGTTTTTGCTTTAGAATTTTTCTACCAGTAAGAATACAAAGAATGTGTTAAAGATGATCTGACCGAATTCATACATCTCTACTATGAATCACCTAAGTGACCTAGAAACATTGTGATGAAACAAAAAAGCAGTTTAAAATATCTTTCATAATATTTCTGGCCAAGAAATTATGAGAAACAGTTCCATTCCAAGCAGGTACTTGCATGACGATGTTAGGTTATAAAAAGAGAAAGCCATGAATAAAATAGAGCTCCAACATACATTATTCCCAGCTTAACCCATGAATTTGGAATCCATGCCTCTACCTTTGCCCATTCAAAATCCTAGTCTTCCATCTTCCCTGATTCATTTTACTGTTTTTCCTTAAAGCATGGAGATCCCACACCCACAGGGAGTTGCATTCTTATTCCAAGGCGTTCTTGTATCTATCTACACATATACGTATAATCCCAATTAAGAGAGATTAAAAGTATAATTAAAATCATATACCTTCCCCTGCCTTGCATAGATATATTTGGTATTTAGAAAGGATCCCTACAGGGCTGGCATATACTACATATACAACCACATAGCTTGTGCCCAGTAGACTGTACTCAGCCCTGGACTCTCATACCCAGATGGAATAGGGACCACTTATCTGCATCACATAATTTAGCACTTGTGTTAGTGGTTTCCTAATTTTTTAATGTATGTTACATACACAAGGCTTGTCTCCTTGACAATAGAAGCTCCCAGGTTTTTTTTCTTCTAACATTATTGTCATATAATAATAGAAGCAAAATGAGCCTGTCTTGATGTATGTACTTTATTAGGCATCGTGCCCTTTTATTTTATACCTATGTGACCAGTCTATTCAGGTTTCAGCTTCTTGAGGAAGGGTATTTTAAAGGACATTGGGAAGACACATAATACCCTTTTCTCCAGAGAGTAATGATTATATCTCTTATTTCAATAATCAAAAAGAAAACCCTGTCATCGCTTCATACAAGTAAAATGTGTGTATGTGAGTGTGTGCACTTAGTTTTAGGATATAAAAGTTAAGAAAGACAGGATTATAAATCACCTACCTTTATTAAAACTCAAATTAAAGAAATTCTTCCACCATGTCAACACTGTCACTTACAGCAGTAACAATCTGCACTAACAGGGGGCTAAGAAAGTTCTGGGCTCTAAAGAAGGGCTTTTCAGTTCTGCTTCTGTGCACACAGAGGGAGGCAGGTGATCGCAGAGGACAAGCCCATTGACTCCAAGTACATTTTACTGTGTACAAGCTGTGTGGTTTTATCTGCCAGGCTGGGTTTCCATGCCTGCTTCTCCCTGCCGCCTTGTGTGTTTGTGAGGTCCTAACTAAGCCATGAGATCTCTTGGTGCCCCATTTCCTCACTGGGTAAGAACTTTACCTTCTTTCTAGGGTTGTTGTGAGCATTAAATGAGTTCACTGATCTTAAATACCAAGATCAGTGCCTCAGAGAGCATAAACACTCAATTCAGTGTTAAATCTTTTTACTATCTCCCTTCTCTGAGCTTCAGCTTCCGGGTGTGAATAATTCCTGTAAGATAAAAATAGATCGAATGAGGGAAACGTGACGGTGTTCTGTAATGTGTAAGAACTATACAAATAAAAGGTATTCTTTCTTTTAAAATTCCACTTTGAGACTAGGTTTGGTGGCTCAGCCTATAATCCCAGCACTTTGGGAGGCCGAGGCAAGTAGATTGCCTGAGTCCACGGGTTTGAGACCCACCTGGGCAACTTGGCGAGACCTCATCTCTACAATAAATCAAAAATTAGCTGGACATGGTAGCATGTGTCTGTAGTTCCAGCTACTTGGCAGGCTGAAGCAGGATTGCCAGAGCCCAGCAGGTCAATGCTGGGGTGACCATGAGCGTGCCACTGCACTCTAGCCTGGGCAATGGAGTGAGACTCCAACTAAAAAAATAAAAAATAAAAATAAAAAAAATTCCACTTTGAAACATAGTGCTGATTTCTTTACTTCCTCTTGGAAGTTTCTCCCCAAATGCTGAGTTCTTTGCTTGTGTGATTTGATAGCAGAATCATGTTGGCTATTACTTTAGACACTACTGTTAACATTTAGTTCTAATATTCCATAATACATCCATTTTAAGGATGTATTGTTATTAAATTAAGGTGAGAATTGTGGTGGTGTGAATTATATGGAGTTGAGTAAAACCTTACCTGTTTTTTAAAAGTTCAATGGATGGCACAATGCTCTCTGTTTATTCTACACGTAGTACACACACTTATAGCCAAATTCTTAGAGGATATTTATGAAAGAAAAGACTGCTTCAATATGGGGATAGGTTTAGGAAAATGGCTCTACTTCTCTGCTCCAGAAGCCACCAGTTGTCCTGCCTGATGTTCCAATTACCATCCACATTACTCTGTCCACTTTTCTAGGAGGGGACGTCTTCCTTCTCAGCACTCTCCCAAAGCTACAAGCCAGTTGTCCTCAAAATTGAGTGAGCATTTGAGTTACCTGGAGGGTTTGCTAAAAGCCTGATTATAGGGTCTGTCCCTTTTGTTTCTGACTTGGTGAGTCTGGAGTGCAGCCTGAGAATCTGCATCTCTAACGAGTTTTCAGATGATGCTGACACTGCTGGTCCCGGGACCACCTTTTGATAACCATGGCCCTGGACAAATAGTTTTAGTGCCCAAAACTTGCCCCTTATTATAGTTGTTATTACTGTTAGTCATTGTTGCTTTTCCTAGATACCATTCCTTATCTATCAAAACCCAGTGCTCTTTCTCCTCCATAGCTTATTTCAAATGTACTTCATTCATAAAACTTTTTCTGACTTCTGTGTTACCCCAGCCCACTCCCAGCCATGCATGCTTCTCTGAGCCCCATTGTGCTCTGATCATGGAATGTGCTTTTTTTATTATCCTACCAGACAACATGCTCCTGATGAAAAAGGATTGAATTGTAATTTTAAAAAAATTCTTTTAAATTGGTTATCTAAAAGCATATAGCACATTTGTTAAGTGGGATTCAAGTATACAGTTGTATCTGTGGTACTGTTTGGCTCTTTCTTCCACCCTCATCTGTATGAAATCTGATGTTGACTATGGTTAAACCCAGTATGTACATTTCCCAGGTTTTTCTATATACTGGGAGCCAGGCTCATATTTGATCTATTATATTAAAAGGGTGCTATTTGTTCAATGATATCTGGACACCAAATCTCTGTCTTAGCATCATCGTTAATCTTTTTAAAAAACAGTTTGACAGGAAAGGAAATGGCTTTTAAATAATCCAAATTTAATTAGAAATGCTGGATGCTAAAATTAGATTTTTTTTTTCTTTTTTGTGAGAGAAGCTCTGTCCCTCTGTCTCATTCTTTCTGCAACTGGTTCTCCCCTTTTCTCAACCCCCTCTTTCTTTATTGGCCATTTTTCTCTGTCAATGATTAAATCTGGGGGCTGAATTCCCAGGGATTTCGTTTCTCAGGGTAGCATGTGGCTTTGGGCAGTTACACAGACATCCAATTACCAGAGAAGTCTAATAAGCTAATGACTGCCTTAGGCATTCGCTTGGGAGGGGCTTTGGAGACTCCTCTGAAAGCTCTTTCTGCCTGTCACCTGCCCAGACACTGAGGAGTCCTGTACTCACAGATTTTCCCTAAAGAAGAGTAAACATGGGGATTTCCTTGGAGATGGCTTTTCCCAGAGTTTGAATACTTGCTTTTCTCACCCTTCCTTGTCCAGAGAGGCAAATTGCCAGAATATTACACAGGGTTCGTTTCTTGGTTATCTAATAAGAAAAAAATGTTCCCCAGACTGTTACTGTGGGAAAGTATTAAAAATAATATTTTTCAAACTCTGCTTAAAATTCTGTCACCTAAATTGCTGCTAACTTCTTTAAGGCAGGCAAAATATACATTTATTTGGAAGTCAGTCACACACTTTTTTTCTTAAAAAGAATAACAAATTGTTTAATATTGTTTCATAATTTATTTGCAAAAAGACTAGTAATATTTATTAGTTAATGCCTCTCCCCCAACTCTGCCACAATAACAAATCATCCAGAATGGCAAACCTTTTTTCTTTGACGTGTACACTCATTGGTTTACTTCATATCAAGCCTTTGTCCATGAGCTGTGGCCTCATAAGACTTTCCCAAAATCTGGGAGTCCAATTTGGAGGGCCTTGTATGCCTTATCAGCATAATAAGATTATTTTTACTTATATTTGTGCCAAATATTTTTCAACTTCTTATTCTATTCTTTAATGAGTTAGGGCTTATATATAGAAAGAAAATTACATTCTAAAATTTAAAAGGTTGGTTCATATGCTACATACATATATAGTACTTGTTTACAAAGACATATGAAAAATATCTACACATAAAAGTCACTGATTGAATAATGACAAAGAGCGTGATTTTGGGAAAAGGTGGTGTCTGAAAGAATGCCATCGCAACAGTGAGAAAAATGTCATGGGATACTTCATAAACCTGATCATTGTACGGGATTTAAACTTTCAAGGCTACACAATTCCCAAGACACCGTTCAGGTCATAAACTTTCCAGGCTACACAATTCTCAAGACAATGTTCAGGTCAGAACTTGAAAGCATGGTTAGAAGGGAAGACTGAAGAGGCTAAACGAAGAAAGTATTTAAATAAGATTCCCGTAGTCCCAAAACAACCAGTGTGAGTTAGTTATTTTCATAAAAAGAAATAACTTCAACAAAAACAATACAGAGGAGTATTGTTTAAGCACAAAGATAGCCAGTCATTGAGTGAGTGTCTGCCCTTGGGTGACAGGATAACCCAGAATCACGTGATGTGGCCAGTGGGGACATGCTGGGAGAGAAGGGGGTGGGGAAGTATGGAAGGTGAGCCAGCCCCTATATGAGCAGTGAATATGTTACGCTGGGTTGTGTTTTATTTGTGCATTAAGCCATTCCTGGTGCACACTGATGCCTTTTTAAACTAGATGCTTTTTGGTCTTTACAGTTGGCAGTGTGATGGGAGCAGCCTTGTGAGACATGTTCTGGTTCTTTCCTTTGATGAGGCCACAGCAAGTTTTTATCAGCTGTTTACTCATCAACTTGTAATAGAAACTGGTTCTCCTGGAGGCTAAGTAAACACAAAGAAGCAGAAACATTCCACTTTTCAGAGAGCAGATTGAGTATTAGATGTTGCTGCTGGTATTTCAGTTAAAGTTCCAAGAGCAGTTAACTGTGAGTACCTAGATTGGGATGGATTTCTTTATCATTTCCTCAGCTTTGGAGCTTTTTGGGTTTGTAATTTGTCCATTATGACCTTTGAAGGAATAAAAATAAACTCTAATATAAGGCTCCCTTCCCTCATCTAGTTTTTAAAAACTCTTTGATGAGTATTTTCCAGAAAGCTTTAGATAATTTAGGACAAAGTTTTATGACAAGAGTAGAAGTGAACATGGGTTAGAAGCAGCATTGGGAAATAAAAACGTATGAACTCAGGATCTAGGCAAGCCCAGGACTCAAAAACTGGTTATGTCCTGGATACCTGTGTGAACCTGACCAAGGTAATTAAACTTACTGGTTTTTAGCTTCCTCATTTGTAGTGTTGCGATAATCACATCAACCTCACAGAGAAGTGCTGCAGATTAAATATGGCATGCATGTCTGGCATTTAACAAAGTGCCTGATTCATAAGCAGCCTGCAATCAACATTAACTTCTTTTCTTCTTCCTTTATCTTATGATTGTATCTGTGGCAAAAGCTAGACAATCAGATTTTTTATTCTAGCTTTGGCTATTGAGAACTTAAAAGAGTTGGTTTCAATGAAAGGTTGGGTCCTTGCTAACCTTTTGACATACATCTGTCATTGTGGACTTTTCCCTTTTCTTTCTTTTCTTTTCTTTTTTTAAAGAACATTCTTACTTTCTGACACTACAAGGTGCCTCAGTTTTCATTTACTACCCTAGTCCGAGAATCAGCCATTTTTCCCAAGGAGCCTTTGGTATTAGGGACCAAAACCAGGCTCTAGATGTGTTCATATGTATCATTATTATTATTACTTTATACACTTAATCCTTTCTACAGTTTTGGATTTATAGCAAAATTAAGAAAGTACTTCAGAGAGAACCCACACACCCCACAGTTTCTCCCATTATTAATATATTATATTAGTATGGAACATTCATTGCAATGAATGAACCAGTTATTAACTAAAGTCCATAGTTTATTCAGATTTCTTTAGTTTTTAATTAATGTCCTTTTTCTGTTCTAGGATTCCATCCAGAATACCACAGTACATTTAGTTGTCATTTTTCTTTAAGGTCCACTTGGCTGTGATAGCTTCTCACTCTCATTGTTTCTGACAAATATAATGGTTTTGAGGAGTACTGGTCAGGCATTTTGTAGGATGACCTTCGGTTGGAATTTGGTGTTTTTCTCATGATTGGACTGGGGTTACGAGTTTCGGATAAGAATATCCAGAGATGAAGTGCCATTCTCATCACACCACATCAAGAGTCATATTGATAACATGATTTATGACTGCTAACATTGACCTTGATTATGGAAGTCACTGTGCATGGCCTGTGCTTAAGGAGTGAGGAGGGTAGAGTATCTATAGAAATTATTTGGAATTTATCACATGGGGTCTTTAATCAATTCTTTTGTTTTCTGATATCCATTTTTCTATACTAGAAATAAAGTGCCTGTTTATACTGGACAAAATGCAATTAAGCAAATATGTATTCCTTATTAGATATTCAGAACATTTGATAATAGACAGGTATTATTTTTAACCTAATGATATTAACTTCTCAGGCATTAAATCTGTGGTAAGACAGTAAACCTGTTTTATTTTTCCTACTTGATTGTCTGTTTCTTAAATATCACTATTTTAGTTTAAATGTATCAGGAATACTACTACTAACTAAAACTTACTTTTCATTTTTAATATATCTCTTAATTTCTACATGGTAAAATATTTCTGATTTTTCTGGTTGACCAGGGAAAATTGGGCACTCATATTATTTTAAAGAAAAATTGGCAGGCTGGACTCGGTGGCTCAACCTGTAATCCCAGCACTTTGGGAGGCCGAGGCGAGTGGATTGCTTGAGCCCATGGGTTCGAGACCAGCCTGGGCAACCTGGCGAGACCTCATCTCTACAATAAAATAAAAAATGCTGGGCGTGGTAGCACATGTCTGTAGTTCCAGCTACTCAGAAGGCTGAGGCAGAAGGGTGGCTGAAGCCCAGAAGGTCGATGCTGGGGTGGCCGTGAGCATGTGTGTCACTGCACTCCAGCTTAGGTGAAGGAGTGAGGCTCTAACCCAAAAAAAAAAAAAAAAAAAGAAAGAAAGAAAGAAAGAAAGAAAAAGAAAAATTGACCACTAAATATACAAAGCAAAGAAGACATTCAGTGAAGAGAACATTTTCTACAATAATAATTATGTTGTTTCCTAATAAATGACAGAGCTGTACAGCATGGCATTAAATATGAGAATGCATAGAAGCTGAGAGGAGTTTAAGGTTAAAAGGAAAACAAAATACTCCTGGGGTTTTAATCACTAATTACAGGTCTATAAATAACCATTTCTTGGATTTAAAAGGCATTTGGTCTCCTGGATATGATCTAGTTTGGCATATGGGCTTGCCAGGTTTTTTTTTCTTCTTCCCCTTGTGATCTGCTTGAAATGTCTGGAGAGGTCAAACACAAAGACAGGTGGAGAAAGTGTTCGGAGGGAAAATACAAAAAGTAATTTTTTGGATTTGCCAACAGTTCTGCTTAGTGACCTAAAGGAGTTGACCCAGCACTATATTTAGATTTTGCAAGATGGCATCTCATAACACAGTTTACAGACTCTTGTTTTCTGAGTAACTAGAGTTTTCATTGAAAAGTTGTTGTACAACTTGGTCTATGCAATATATAAAAAAACTCAAATAGTTGGTGAGAAATACTCACTGCAAAAAAATTTCAATTCAGCGAGAAGTATAGCTATTTGTCTTTTTAAACAAAAATTTCTATATATATCAAAGTCAGCAAACGTTAATATACTTATGATAACAAGCATAAGTTATTTTGAGAAAAGTGCTACTTTAAGATAAATTTTGCATAGCCTGAATAAAACTATGCTCTGTGTGTGTGTGTGTGTGTGTGTGTGTGTGTGTGTGTATGTGTGTGTGTGTATGTGTATATATATATATATATATAATTGTTCTGTGTAATTTAGGATTTTGTCTATTTTGAAAGACTTGCTGGCTCTGGGATTATTATCTATTTTCTTCTATTTCAAAGAAAATTAACACCCAGATGCTAGTTCTTCCACCTATTTTGATAGCCTAATTCATGTAAAACATAATTAGGTTTCAAGGCACTTCCTGAGGAATCAGAAAAATCTCTTCATCTTGTACTTCAAAGGGAGAGATGGTTGAATGTCTGAGAGTTAAAAGTTCCACTCCAATCAGAAAATAATACAGTTCCTTTACTTCATAAAGTTAAGTTTTTCCCTCAAGGTACTCAGTGTTTTACATATACTAGTTCATCTTTTTTCAAGGTGGACCAGAGTTTAACTTTTGGTTTTTACATTATTTAGTAGAGCTTCAGGCACTGAGAGTCAATGGGTTTGCCATAGACCATGCTTTTGAATTTTAATCCAGGGCTCATTCTACCAGAATCTCAGAGTAAGATTCTGAAAAGTTCAGAATAACAGAGGTAGGGTAGTAGTCTTCCAAAAGATTCTCTTTGTTTCTTTCTTGATCTCTCTCAACACACTTCCTCCTCAACTTTACAAATGACAACAAGGAAAACGTATTGATCAAGCAAAGCTAGGAATTTTAGACCTTCTGTAGGAGAAAATCACTTTCACCGTCTTAGCAGTATCTCAGAAGAAGTCAGGGAGAATATTTAAAGGGCTTTAGAGCCTGGACTGGGTAATTTTATGGTGGGTCTTATAAGGCAAGAAACAGGTTGAAATTGGACAGAGAGTATGACATAAAAACTTTGGACAGGTAGATATGTCTGTCATGCTGAACTCCCACCAACTCTAATAGGGACAGCATGGTGTCTGAGAGGCTGAACAAAAGACTCTGGATACAGAGGGTAAGATATAGGTTTTACTGGAGAACTTTACAAACAGGGAGTCCAGGAGCAGCCGACTGGACAGAATAACTGCTCCTGCTTGCAAAAGGCAGGCAATTTATGTAGCAATAAGCATCTAGCCCAAAACAAAGGGCCTCCGTTCTTTGCATGTTCTGAGTTCTAAGGAGTGGTCCAGGGTTTCAGATAATCTCACAGAAAAGGAGTAGACTTTTGGGCTGGCCATTCCCAGACTACTTAGCTCAGAATCTTGAATAAACATTCTTCTTGGACTATAAGGTCATTCTCAGGGTATGCTTGAGTTATTGTTGTTCAACATGTCCCTAATACAAGGTCAAAGCTAGAGGAGTGAAACAGGTCTTGGTGAGCAAGCTATTAGTCCACAGACGTGTCTTGGAGCATGTGTCTCTTTGAGCAATCAGCTAAGTTATTTTATGCATATTGTTATATTTTTTTAACTTAAAAAATTTTTTAATCTCAATATTGTGTGATACATTTCAGGGTTAGGTGAACAAATATTCACTGTGCAGGCGCCATTGTAAATGAGGTGTGTCCCTCCTTCCCCAGGCAGATTTCCACTACTGTCAGTCCCACCTCCCCTTCCCCCTCCCCTCCACAGTTTCCCGCTACAGTCAATCCTTTTCTTATAGTATTGCGGTAGTTGTTCAAGGTCCACTTATGAGTGAGAACGTGTGATACTCAGTTCTTTGTTTCTGTGAAAGATCACTCAGTATTATATACTCTAATTCCATCCAGGTTGCTGCGAAGTTCATGATTTTTTCTTCTTAATGACTGTAATATTCCTTCATGTATATGTACCACATTTTAAAAACCCAGTCCTCTTTTGATGGGCAGCACAGTTGGTTCCATGTTCTTGCTATTGTGAACAATGCTGCGATAAACATATGTGTGGAGGTAGCTTTTTTATAGCGTAATTTGAGTTCTCCCGGATATATTCCCAGTAGCAGGATTGCAGGGTCATATGGAAGGTTGATTTTTAGAACTTTTAGGTATCGCCACACTGTCTTCCACAGAGGCTGCACTAATTTGCATTCCCATCAACATTGTAGAAGTGTTCCCTTTTCACCACATCCTCTCCAGCATCTGTTATTTTTTAAGTTATTGTTGATGGCCATTCTGACTGGAATTAGGTGGTATCTCAGTGTAGTTTTAATTTGCATCTCCCTGATGACTAGTGAGGCTGAACATTTTTCATGTATCTGTTGGCTGCTCATATGTCTTCTTTTGAGAACTGTCTATTCATATCTTTTACCCACTTTGTAATGGGACTGTTTGTTTTTTTCTTTTCAGCACATTTGAGTTCCTTGTAGATCCTAGATGTTAGGCCTTTGTCAGACATGGAGTTGGCAAATATTTTTTCCCAGTCTGTGGGCTGTCTCCCTGCTCTCTTGATGGTTTCTTTGGCTTTGCAGAAGCTTGTCAGTTTGATGAGGTCCCACTTGTCTATCTTATCTCTTATGGCATGGGCACTTTGGGTTTTGATCAGGAATTGGTTGCCAGTTCCAATTTCCATAAGAGTGTCTCCTGCATTTTCTGAGATTCGTATAGTTTGAGGTTTTACGTTTAGGTGTCTGATCCATTTAGAGTTGGTTTTTGTGTATGGGGCTAGGCAGGGGTCCTGTTTCAATCTTCTGCATGTGGTCAGCCAGTTTTCCCACCACCATTTACTGAGTGGGTTCTCATCTCCCCAGTTGGTGGTGGAGGCTTTGTCAAAGACGAGTTTGTTGAGAAATTGAGGTTTTGCTTCTGGAATTTCAATTCTATTCCATTGGTCTATATGCCTGTTCTTATACAAATACCAGATTGTTTTGATTATTGTAGTTTTATAATAAAGTTTAAAGTCTGGGAGTGTGATCCTTCTGCTTTTTTTTTTTTTTTTTTTTTGCTGAGGATAGTTTTGGCTATTCTTGGTCATTTATGTTTCCATATAAATTCCTGTATTGCTGTTTCTAGATCTGAGAAGATTGTTGCTGGTAATTTGATGGGTATTGCGTTAAATCTGTAGATTGTCTTGGGTAGAATGGACATCTTAACAATGTTGATTCTTTCAATCCATGATCATGGAATATTTTTCCACTTGACTGTGTCATCTTTGATTTCTTTGAGCAGTGTTTTGTAGTTTTCATTGTAAAGGTCTTTCACATCTCTGGTTAGGAAGATGCCAAGGTATTTCATTTTTTTTGTGGCTATTGTAAATGAAATTGTGCTTTTTATTTGGGTTTCTGTTTGTTTATTATTGGTGTATAGAAATGCGATTGTCTTTTGCACATTTATTTTATATCCTGAGATTTCGCCAAAGTCCTTTATCAGTGCAAGGAAGTTTTGACCAATTCTCCTGGGTTTTCAAGGAATGGAATCATGTCATCTGCAAAGAGAGAAAACTTGACTTCCTCTTTTCCTAATTGGATACCCCTGATCGCCTTCTTTTCTCTGATTGCTCTAGCTAGAACTTCCAAAACTATGTTGAAGAGGAGGGGTGAGAGTTGGCATCCTTGTCTTGTTCCAGTTTTCAGGGGAAACGGTTCCAATTTCTGTCTGTTTAGCAGTATGCTGGCTGTGAGTTTCTTGTAGATGGTTCTTACTATTTTGAGGTATGTTCCATCTAGGGCTAGATGTTCGAGGGTTTTTATCAAAAAGGGGTGCTGGGTTTTATCAAAAGCTTCTTTTGCATCTAATGATATAATCATGTGGTTTTATTTTTACGTGGTTTTTATTTGATGTATTTAATTACATTTATGGTCTTACGAATGTTGAACCAGGCTTGCATCCTGGGGATGAAGCCTACTTGGTTGTGTTGGATGATTTTTGAGATGTGTTGTTGAATCCAGTTTGCTAGGATCTTGCTGATAATTTTAGCATCTATAGTCATCAGGTTGGGTCTTTACCTGCATTGGGCATCAGTGTGATGTTAGCTTCATAAAATGATTTGGGGAGAGTTCCATGCATATTGTTTTTATTGTTTAGCATCAGTAATAACAACATTAGACAGGACAGTTTTAAGTCCCAGGATTGTTTAACACAGGGACAGAGATTATGTCAGTTTCAGTCCCGAATACATACACATTCAAACTCTTGGCAAGTTCTGCTGGCTTTACTCCTTCTAGTCCCACTGCTACTGCTGTAGTATAATCACTATCATTTCTTACCTAGAATATCCTAATAGCCTCACAGTTGTTCTTAAAGCTTTTACTTTTCTTTTTTTAATTCATCCTCTACACAATTTCCAACTGATCATTTCTTTTCTCCTGCTTTAAATCTTTCAAAAGTTTCACATTACACTTGTCAAGCAAGTGGCATCTGTTTCCTTTTTTCAGTGGTAGACATCTGAGAACATCTACCCATTGCATCTAGGTATTGGAATCGCCAAGGAAAACACTAGATGGAAGAAGACTCTGCGGTATAGATGAGATAGAACAACATCACCTTCAGTAGTGGGAGTCAGTCCCTCATGACCAGCAGGTCCCTCTTGGTGGCTGACAAAGGGTAGCTGGCCTTTACCTTGACCTTGACCCTTATGCTGCAGCAGAAGAACCCTGTCCCCTTCCCACAGGGGGCAGATATAGTAGTGGAGTTGGCCAGTTGCCCCATTACTTGACTCACACCCTTCAACAGACTACATTGAGTCTGAAACAGGAAAAGATATTTCCACACAAAGTGATAAGCCTAGAACATGTTGTGAGGACTCTTTATCTCTTGGTAAAGAAATATTTCAGGCCCAAGGCCCATTCTTAAGCAACCAAGAGGGGGTTCTATAAGACTTCCAGCATGAGACTGCCTTTTGCAAGAGCATGAAGAACAAAACCAAAGCTTCCTGCATTCTGGACATAGAAAGATTCTGTGTTCTCTGGCCCTTACTGTTCTCTCTGACATCAACTTGAACTATTCCTCCCCTTGGTCCAGCACTGGTATTCTGGTCGCAGGGGCCTTCTTTTTGTTCTGCATTAAGTCCTCTGTACTATTCCCTCAAACTTGTCTGGTAGGTCTCTTCCTCCAGTTTTGAGATAGCTGTTTTTATCTTGTAATGAGACCTTATTTTAAAGATCATTTTATCTGAGAGATTTTCCTCATCTACTAAACCCAAAGTAGTCACCTTTGCCCTCATCTATTATGTGATCTAATTCTACTTTCTTCTTATGATTGACCATCATTCAAAGTTATCTTGGCCGGGTGTGGTGGCTCATGCCTGTAATCCCAGCACTTTGGGAGGCAGAGGTGAGAGGATTGCCTGATCTCAGGGATTCAAGACCAGCCTGGGTAACTTGGCGAGACTCGACTCTACAATAAAACAAAAAAATTAGCCTAGTATGGTGGCACATACCTGTAGTTTCAGCTACTTGGAAGGCTGAGGCAGAAGGATTGCCTGAACCTAGCAGATCAAGGCTGAGGTAGCCATGAGAGTGCCACTGTACTCCAGCCTGAGTGACAGAGTGAGACTCTGACTCAAAAAAAAAGAGAGAAATTATTTTGTTCATGTTCACTTATTCATTTTTTAAATTTATGCTTTCCTTTTTATAGAATATAAGCAGTGACCCCTGTTTTGGTTAATGACGTGACCTCAGTGCCTAGAACATTGCCTTGTACATAGTAAACATTTAAAAATATTTGTTTCATTCTGTTTGTGGGGAATTAGAGGAACACTCTGATGCATTGCTGGTACAAGTATAAATTAGTACACAGTTCGGCAATATCTATTAAAAGTAGAAACAGATGTTCATGCCCTTTGATGCAGCTTTTCAATGTCTGTGTGTCTTGCAGATATACTTGCACATATGAAAAATCAGCTATACACAATGATATTTATTGTGTAGAAAAGAGTTTAACACAGCAAGCCTCAGGACTGTAAGTCTCGCTCTTGGCTGGCATCTGAGACTTGGCTGGTAAACAGTTTCCTGCACTGACATGAAACTTTCTCTAAGTGACAAGCTGTTTTATTCATTTGAGGACTGAACATCTGTTTTCTTTCTGGAAATTTGGAGTTTTGGTACTTAGTAGGCAGGGAGTACCTATGTGACCAGTCCCCAGTGAAAACTTTGGCACTGAGTCTTTAATGTGTCTCTTTGAATAGAAACTTTGTACACATTATTGTATTTTTTTTCTTTGCTGAAGAAAGGAGCCCTCTCATTGTGTTCTCCCATGAGTTTCTCCAGACTTCCCTTGTATCTTTCTCTCTTGCTGGTCCTATTATGTATCCTTTTGCTGTTATATACTCTAGCGATTAATACAACTATATTCTGAGGCTATGAGTCCTTATAATGAATCATCAACTTGTAGATAGGCTTGGGAACCCCTGAAACATTCATTGTCGTAATTTTTTCCCAGAAAAATATTAAGACAAGCAAAAATGTTCATCTATAGAGGACTAGTTACAGCACACTCATAAAAAGGAATAAAGAAATATTCCACAGTATTCCTATATAGGACGATCCTAAATGTTGATATGGAAATCTTGATCAAATCTTTTAAGGGAATAAAACAGGGTTCAAAGTGATTTGTGTAACTTGGAAGCTACTATTTGAGCATATACACACACATATATGTTTGCAAGTACATAGACCATCACTGGAAATACGTTTGAGAATCTGATAATAAAAGTTACTTCTGAGGAGAAGAACTTCTTGACTGGAGAAAAATAAGGGGAAAAGAGGTGTTATTATCTATCCTGCACTATCTAATATGTTGCCACTAGCCACATGTGGCTGTTTAAATTTAACTTAATTAAAATTAAATAAAATACCAGTTTAGTGTTTCAGTATCATTAGCCACATTTGAAGGCTTCAAAGCTACATGTGGATAGGGTCTACCACATTTGACAGCAGAGATATAGAACATTTTCATCATTGCAGAATGATGTTTTAGATATCACTGACTATATCCTTTTTTACTGTTTAATATTTATGCCAAGTATGTGTTTTATTATTCAAAAACTATTTAAAATGCAACAAAATATTAATTGAATGTGTGAATGATGAATGTTGGCCAAAAAGTCTCTAACAGACTATTCTGAGTTCTCAACAAGGAAGATCAAATAGCCTGTTTTTATAGTTGACATTTACATCTAGTTAAGGTAGATATGAGAAACAGTAGCTTAAATTCTCAGTACTTTTTTATTAAGGCAGATTTTTAGCTTAAGAGTTGGAGCCAATTTCAGATCTTGGAGACCTTAGTAAATTCACAAGGGAGAGGGCCAAGGAGCACAGAGTGGGATTATTGGTTTTTCCCCTTCACCAACTCCAGCAGCATTTGCCATAGGCATTTGGCTAGCTCTAATTTACTTGTATGCAGAGTAAACAGACTTCTTTGCTTCTCCCTTCCTCTCTCCCTCCCTTGATAAATAGCTCTTGTAACTTTATGTCCAAGAAAGAAATTATAATCAATTTTGTATGCTTGAAATGCCAGTAATGGTTCTCTTAGTATTTTTACGGTTCAGTATTTATTAAGTGGCTTCTGAATAATAAATGGTCTTTGTCTTTGAAGTCCTTATGGCTCAGTACAGGAAATGGGAAAAGGGAACAGATTGTGTTGATATAATAGTATTAAGTGGTGCCAGTGGAAAGGTTTGCTCAAGGTGCAATGGGACATGGAGGAAAGTTTACCTGACTCGGTTGTGAAGGTTGTGTAAGACATTTCAGGCAGAGAGGATGGGAAGAGTGCTCTGGGCGGAGGACAGGTAACTTTTGCAAAGACAAGAGAGTGTGAAAGAGAAAGGCTTGTTGGGAGACCTGTGGTAGTTGAGTAACACATTCGATTAAAAGTGCTAAAAGGAGAAAGGAGCCAGTAGGGAGAAAGTGGTATAATACAGAAATAAATGTGGATAATTGATGAAACAAGGCTCTGATGAGGATGTAGCTGATGAAACCGATAACTTGAGTGGAGTGATTACCCCTACATATTTTTTACAACATTTTAATATGAAAAATTTAAAGCATGCAGAAAAATAGAAGAATTGTGAATGTAGCAATCATATATATGCCACACCACCTAGATTATACCATTAACATTTTGCTACATTTCCTGTTTTTGGTTTCTCATATATCTCATTAACCCATTCTTTTTTTTTTTTTTTTTTTGAGTAGGAGTCTCACTCTTTAACTCAGTCTTGAGTGCAGTGGCAAGTTCATAGCACCACAACCTTGACCTACTAGGCTCAGGTGATCCTTCCACCTCAGCCCTCCAAGTAGCTGGAACCACAGACATGTACCACCACACCTGGTAAATTTTTGATTTATTGTAGAGATAAGTTCTTACTAAGTTGCCCAGGCTGGTCTCGAACTCCTAGACTCAGGCAATCCTCTCACCTCTATCTCCCAAAGTGCTGGGATTACAGGCATGAGGCACCATGCCCGGCCTAGCCATTCTTTTATTCATCATGAAAGCATCATATTATCTTGTTGTATTTCAAAATAGGTTACAAATGTTAGTATACGTCATTCCTAAATACTTCAGCATGCATATTAATAACTTGATTTCCAAATTTGTTTACCATTATCAATATAATATATTTAAAAATTACCTATGATAGATGTTATTCCAATTACAAATATTGGTAATCTTTTAAAATTCAGGCACTGTTATTATTTTTCTACTGCTATTATAATTTTAAGGGATTGTAAAATGTTTCCCTCATATTTGAAGCATGATCCTTTAGAAAAATTTCTGAAAAATGTAAACATGGTTTATTCAAGTTGATTGTTAATACGTTGCCTCATAGAGAAGTTAGAAATAGTCATGCATAAGGCTATAAGGTTTGACATATGCCTACTCTGGTATTGAAAATCAATTGCATACTACTGACTCTTACATTGGTACACTGCCCATAGCCTAACAGGTGATGATGCTTGAGTGTCAATTAATATCTTTTCTGATAGAATGTTGACTTTGGAAGGCATTATGAGCCTAGGCCTACTAAGAGCTTTGGTTTTGTATCATATCCTGCAGAATATATATTTTTTAATTGTAGTTTAAATATTCCATACAGATAAATGTTTTGTATAAGAATCAACTTTGGACCTTGTCCTAACCTTTCAGTTGTATCTAAATACATTGCTCTCTTTCTATTATAAATTCTTGCTCTCTGAGGTTAATTTTTGGAGATATGTGTGTTTCCTTATCTGGTATCATATACTAAATTTCTGCTGAATCATCCTGGCTTCTAAAAATAACCCATCATTGCCCCCTCTTCCTGACCACAGTACTCTTTGAACAGTGGCTTGAAGTGACTCTGTCAGTGACATCCAGAGGACTAGGGTGCAGGCTGACAGTGTGGAACTGAAAATAAATTTTAATCCTGGATCATTCACTTTGCTTGCATTTATTTATTTTTTTTAGTTAAGTCTATCCCTCTTTCTTTAACTACTTATTCACACCTGCCATCTCTCCTTCATGTCTTTTACACCTTAGATTATTGCTATATGACTGCAGTTCTCATCTTACAATGAGAATTATTTTCCCCAAAGTCACGAAATTAATGGACATTTTATAATCATAATCCTACTTTATTTTACTTACTTTTCTTTGCAGCTTTATGAGGACTTATTATGTGTCAGGCCTTAATCAAAATGTTGACCTCAAAACAACCTATAAAGTAAGTTATATATATATATGTATGTATGTATATATGTGTGTGTGTGTGTGTGTGTATTTTTTGAGTTGAAGTCTCACTCCATCGCCCCGGCTGGAATGCAGTGGCACACTCACGGCCACCCCGGTGTCGACCTGCTGGGCTCAGGCGATCCTTCCACCTCAGCCTTCCGGGTAGCTGGAACTACAGGCGTGCACTGCCACGCCCAGCCAATTTTTTGATTTATTGTAAAGATGAGGTCTTGCCAAGTTGCCCAGGTTGTTCTCAAATCTGTGGACTCAGGGAATCCCCTCACCTCAGACTCCCAAAGTGCTGGGATCACAAGATTGAGCCACCATGACCATCATAAGTACTATTTTTATCCCTATTTGTCACATGAGAAAAATAAGGCAAAAGAGGCTGCGAAAGGTCTTCAAGTTTACCCAACAGTAAATGACGGAGGCAGGATACCAAGGCAGGTAAGTGACTGGTATGGCTTGAATATGTCTTTCAACTTTAGTGTTCTAGGAACTTAATTTCCAATGTAACCATGTTGGGAGATAGGGTCTTTGAGGAGGTGTTTCGATCAAGTGGGCTCTGCCCTTATGAATAGATGAATATTGCTATACAAAGGGCCTGTGGGAGTGGACTTTCTTCCTTTTACTCTTGCCATGTGAAGACACAGTGTTTGTCCCTGCTTGCCCTTCTGCCTTCCATCATGTGCAGATGTGGCAAGAAGACCCTCAGCAGACACTTGATGCCAGTGCCTTGATCTTGAATTTCCCCACCTCCAAAACCGTGAGAAATACATTTCTGTTCTTTTTTTTTTAACTAAAAGAGTTGACAATTTTATTTTTACATTTCACAATACAAATGAAAACTGTACTTTTTTTGTCCTTTCCCTCTCCAAAACTATTCTCTGATAGGAAGGGGGAGCAAGTCTTTCTTACATGCTATTAAGAAAACAGTCACAGCACCATGATCCCCTGGTGAAGTAGAACAAGTACTATAAAACTGATGAAAGAGTCCTCCCCCGTCCTTATCTGTCTGGTCGAGTCATTCCAGGCCGAGTGGGCACCATCATGGGATGGGCGGGAGGTCTCATCATTGGGGGTCCAGGCATCATTGGCATGTGGCCTCCCATGGGTGGCCTCATTCCAGGAGCAGGTCCCACTGGCATCATCCCAGGAGGATGAGGTCCCATCATTGGCATCATGGGAGGGCCCCCCATATGGGGTGCTGGCATCATACCAGGGCGAGGAGGACCAGGAAGATTAGGGGGAGGTGGGATCATCGCCCCTGCAGGAGGCGGAGCAGAGGATGGAGTAGGAGGTATCTTTCCTTGTTGAAATGCAGCAGTTGTTTTGTCAATCAGGCTCTGAGCCTGCTCTTCCATCCATTTCTGATAGTAGTCTTTCACATTCTCTTTGTGTTTCCTACCACCGCGATGTGTCTTTCTCACAGATGGAGAGTCATGGGTGAGGTACGTACCACAGTAGTCACAATAAAACTTAGGCATGTTGCTGCGCAGGCCGTTGGCCACGCCACTCCCATTTCTGTTCTTTATAAATTATCCAGTCTTTGGTATTCTGTTATAGCAGCACACACAGACTAAGGCTTGACATAGGATTCTATTGATCATTCTTCCAATTCTCTGACCTGTGGGTATCCTCTTGACTACTTTTTTCCCCCCTTAAATGAGTCCAACTGTTCTACTTTACTTCCACCATCCTGTCTTATAGGACACTTACCTCTTACCAGGAATATTTAAAATGCTTCCTAATCATCCACTCTGCTTCCAGTCTTTCTCTATCCAGTCCATTTTCCAGACTACGGTCAGGGTGACCTCGCTGAAGCTCAAATCTGATCATACCAATTTCTCTACTTAAAATACTTCAATGGTTTCCTGAGTTTCAGCTGGAAATACAAGTCTCTTTATACCCTCTCAAGGGAACTTCAAGATGTGAATTCTGTCAAATTTAAGTCTTTGGTTTCATCTCTGGCCATTCTCAGTTTGCCTTGGGGGACCCTGATCTACTGGCCTTGCTTAAAATAGCTAGAAGATTTTGAATGTTCTCACCACAAAGAAATGATAACTATATGAGGTGATGGACAGGCCCTTTTTAAACTCTCTTTTTTGCTCTTTCTGGAAAGTTCTTGCCCTCAGTGCCCTTTACCCTGGTCTTTTTAGACATCCCTTTTGGGAAGACTTATTTTGTCCCCTAGACCCTCTATGAACCCCCACAGCTCTCTCCTTAGATTTTAAGCCTAGGGCTTACAATCCTGTTTTTTTAATTACTCACTGACTATTGCCTTCTCCATCAGAGTATGTCTCGTTGACTTAGCCCAATGTCTGATACGTGATAGGTGCTTGTTCATTAAATAGTCATCAGATGATTGAATGTATATCAAGTCTTTTAGAAAATGAGTAATACCAAAACATGGATCCCTAAATGCATTTCAGTTGGCTTCATGATTCTTCTGGGCCTCCTTTTTTTTTTACTTATCAGATGAGAGTATCATCGTTCTAATACTCTTTTATGTTAAAAACACAAAATTTAAGCAGCACAGTTTCTTTTCAAATTCTGTTGTGAATTTTTGTTAGTAACAAGGCAAAATTGGATTAAACATTTTATGGAAATGTATATCCTCTTCACTCTTTATTTTATAATGTCATTTTTTTGAGAAGTGAATTGGTTTAGAATGAAAGATTAACCATTAGGAAGGGTGTTTATTTTGTCTGTATTATAAAACCATAATCCCATAGCTTTTCAATTGGTAATTCACACAGAATAATGACAGTAGTGTCAGAAAAATGAAATTGTGCATTTTATGTATTAAACAATGTATCAAAAGTAAGGAATTTATATCCATGTGCTTATGAAAAGAAATTATTCTATGAACTTTTTACCTTGCTTGAAGACCTGTAGGAAGCATAAGGAAGATTCTATTTATTGAGTTTATGCTTAAGGTTCTTTTTTTTTTTTTTTTTTTTTTTTTTGAGTTGGAGTCTCACTCTGTCGCCCAGACTGGAGTGCAGTGGCCGCTCCCGGCCACCGCAGCCTCGGCCTGCTGGGCTCTGGCGATCCTTCCGCCTCAGCCTTCCGAGTAGCCAGAATTACAGGCATGTGCCACCACACCCAGCTGATTTTTTGATTTATTGTAGAGATGAGGTCTCGCTGCCCAGGCGGGTCTTGAACCCGCGGGCTCAGGCAATTCACTCATCTCAGCCTCCCAAAGGCGCGGGATTACAGGCTGAGCCACCGAGCCCGGCTTTGCTTAAGGTTCTTGATTGACTCCTTTTCTCTTCTAGCAGATTTGTTTTTTCCCTGAAATGTAGTAGTTCAAGACTACATTTCTTTTGTTTTTACATTGTTCGCTTTTGACCCGTCTAAGATTTTTATGGTTTTCGGGCCTTTTTTGGACTTTTATAATTTGTGTCTAATTTCCTGAATGACGAATAAAAACTGTTAGACTGTATGCATTTGAAAGTGATTGTATATCTATCAGTTGGGATATTAGGTTGTGCTGAGGTAACAAACTACTCCAAATATATGTGACTTCAAATAGCTAAGTTTTATTTCTAATTCCCATGGGGGTCCACTAGGGGTTAGGTTAATCGTAGCTTTTTAGGAACCCAGGCTGATGAAGTGGTTACTCATCTTGAATGTGGCTAGCCACCATGTCAGAAAGAAAAAGCTAGTTTGAACATCTCCCACTGGCCAGTAAATGCTTCAGACACACTTCGTTTGAGCTTATGACTTGAACAAAAATAATCATGTGACTCGTACCTCCATTCACAGGAAACTTCCTCTAACCCTTGCAGTTCCTAGAAGTTGGAGAACTGGACATACCTGACAAACTGTGCTGACTACCTCAGTATGCCCCTGATATCTCCATTCCCGCAAAAATTTGACTTCCAACACTTCACTTGAACACCCTTAGCATTTTCAAGAGTAATTTTCAAGAGTAGTCCTTATTAATATCGTGCCAGAATTCAAGACAGCCTGTTTATATCTTATCCTGGCTCTCTTTGTCTAATGCTCCTACGCAAAGGCATAGGGTCATCGTGCTGTCACATTAGCATGTTCCCACCGTTGTCTGAATCTTGTAATGTGGCTGCCACACCGCCCTGTAGCTCTGACCTGGGACTTGTTTTTCTGTTTCTGAGAGTCATTACTTCTGCATTACACCTACTTCCTTTTCTCCCTCAAGGACACCAGCATCCAAAAGAATAGAAAGTGGTTATTTGCTGGGTCTATCCATTTAGACCCTTGTGAAGGGACACAAGGCCACAGAATTATGAGATTGCTTACATTTTTTTTTTTTTTGAGTTGGAGTCTCACTGTGCCACCCAGACTGGAGTGCAATGGCCGCACCCAGCCACCACAGCCTCGACCTGCTGGGCTCTGGCGATCCTTCCACCTCAGCCTTCCACGCTTACATTTCTTAAACAAATGCCTCTTGAGCCTGGCTCCCCAAATCCTAGGATCCTAAACTAGGAGGCAGAAAATGCCAGTGAAGCATGAATAGTATAGGGCTGTAATTAGTATGGGAATTTACCCCAGGGGTGAAGGACTATCCAAGCCATAGTTAGTTCCCACAGTTCACTGTGTTTGTTTTCTTGTTTGTTTGTTCATTCGTGAACGTATGGCTGTTTCAGCCGTGACCACTGTTTCCCTGACAGGAATTTTAAGGTGGCTTTTTTGTTGTTAATGATCTGATTTGTTTATTTTTGGCCTCGAACATTGCCAATGGGAACGTGGATTTCTAGTTGGTAATTTGGTTGCTTACTCTCCAAATGTGAATGGCAATTGACTTATACAGGTGTTTTCTCAATAGCATCCTTAATTAATAGGCCCTAAATAAACCATGGCTTTAGACAGTTTTGTACACAGGTTTGATTGCAGGCACAATACTCAAAATTGAAAAAGAAAAAGCCAGCTTTCTAATTTTTTCATGCTACTTTGGGGTTCTTTCTTACAACCTAATAGTCTTTTCAAAGTACTCCCCCCTCCTTTTTATATATATATATAAAATCATGACTGAGTTTTAAAAATGTTTAATATCTCTCTGAGCTACATATTGTTGTTCTATAACTTCTTTGCTTTCATCAAATAGTCAATTGTGTCACCTATGAATACAGGGAGCCAATGATAGAAAATAGTGACTCCAGGAAGAGGTTGCTGTGGGTAAAATCTTCACAAGGATTCTTTCCAAACAAAACCTTAAAATAAATTTGGAGCACAGAGCAGAGTATAATGGTGACAGCAGTGTGCCTGCTGCCTACCAAAAGTTGAATTCTGTGTCAGGAATGATAATTACCAGCTCTGAAGCAGAAAAAACCATCAACTCTGTCCTGATTACTAATTAATCAAGCACTAAAGGCATTTAAACCAGTGACCCTGTTTCAGAGATGGGAATTACAAAGTGATGCTTAAGATTTAAAGGGACACTGGGTCCTTTCCACACCCTTCCCTTAAAAGGTTAAATGCAATATTAAAATAATTCTGTTAGGTTTGTTTGGTTTTGTTTAGTTTTTTCTGGTCATTTGTCTTATTCTTATAGATGCAGAATTCAACAGAGTGGGGCTATCTGAAGGCTCAGATTTGAACTATAGAATGATATCCTTGGGAAGTCCTAGAGATTATAATCGTACCTCCACATTGATAAAAATGGCAGTTTTATTTTAATAGATTCTTTCTTGTTTAAATTGCTCAGGTCCTGTCTTTAGGTAATACATGTTCATTGGTAAAGATTTTTAAACATTAAAAATAATAAAGAAAAATATTTCTCACAATACTACTGCTTTCCATTTTAGTACCTATCTTCAATATATTTTAGTTTTTATTGATAGTTAAATTTATTAAATCAATCATACCTTTCTTTTATAATCTGGTATTTTAATAAACCTTTTTATGACATGAAATTTATTTTGTCATACAACTTTTTACTGGGTGGTATTCAATTTAGTAAGTGTACAAAAATGTGTTTACCCAATACGCACTGCTGAATATTTAGATTGATTCCAATTCTTCACTCATGTAACACTGCAGTAAACATTCTTTTATGTAACTGAGCACAATTCAAATTCCTTTGAATAAGTGGTCAGATGTTGAGTTAGTATGTCAAAGAACTTACATATTTTTAAGGATTTTGACATATTGCTTTTCAGAAAGATGTATCAGTTTTCACGAATATTAGTTGCATATAATAGGAAATCCCTTTTCTCAGCCCTCAGAAGTACTGAATATTAACCTTTCAAAAAATCTTGATCATTGGATAGGTGAACATCAAATTTTGTTGTCTCAATTTGCATTTCTTTGTTTTCTATTAAGATTAAACATTTATCAAGAATTGCCACGTATTCTCTTAAAATTGTTGATTTGCGCCCTTTTTCTATGTTCCTTTTGGGATGCTTAGCTGTTTGATTACTAAGAAATTGCTTATATATTATGATATTAGCCCCTTCATATTACATAATGCAAACTTGTGTTCTATTTTTTTCGTTTGTTTGTTTACACTAGAATTTCTTTCGTCATTTTGGCGTTTTGAGGTGAGAAATGACTTTCAGTTAGAATATTTAAATATGTAACCTAGAGAAAGTAACTTAATTTTTTTTGGACTTTGTCATTTCATCTGTAAAGTGTGTGTTGGGAGAGGAATAAGGATGGTTGGGAGGAAGAAACCAGGCTGGATGAAATGATCTGTTGCAACTCTTTCAGATCTAAAATTCCATGATTCCATTACTTCCCAATTCTATCCTAATTACTGCATATAATCAAGCTACGTGGAATTTTTTTGATCTTTTATGGTTTGGGCAAGCATTACCATTGCTTATTAAGTTACAGTGCTACAAATTCAGTGTTAATTTTCTTTTAATGAAGAAACTTCTGTATACCCTCAGGGCTTTTTTCTTCTGTTAAACTGTTATGAACCATTTCCATTTAAAAAACACCAAAAGCTTTAATGAGTTAGGCCTGCCACTTTCATGAAATTACAGCTAATGAATGACCTTGCAGACAGAAATGTGCAACACAATTAGAGTTACCAAAGTTTTCTTCCTGACTCTGAGCCTCTTTAACATTTCTATCATGTGCATGGACACACACATAGAACCTCTGAAATATAAAATAGTGTACTTGTGAGTGTATTGTTAGTAGAAGAGACAGTGAAGTTTACACTTGAAGCCGTCATCAGTGATGTCTGGTTTTTAAGAGATGCTGCAGTTTGTTGACAGGTGGCTCTTATGGTGAGTTATTAAGTTTAGAGATGACTGATTTCTAAATTTTTGTACTCTATGGAATATTCTCTATTTTTATATTTATGTGAGAAGAGCCTGGAGAAGTCCCAAAGCATTTCCCTTGTATCAGAACAGCAGGTTTTGTTGCATTGTATTGGCAGAGTGTTGAATAGGAAGATCTTTTTTTTTTTTTTGAGTTGGAGTCTCACTCTGTCGCCCAGACTGGAGTGCAGTGACATGCTCCCGGCCACCCCAGCATCGACTTGCTGGGCTCTGGCTATCCTTCCCCTCAGCCTTCCAAGTAGTGGGAACTACAGGCGCATGCTACCACGCCCAGCTAATTTTTGATTTATTGTAGAGACGAGGTCTTGCCAAGTTGCCTGGGCTGGTCTCGAACCAGCCAGCTCAGGCAATCCACTCACCTCAACCTCCCAAAGTGCTGAGATTACAAGCTGAGCCACCGAGCCCAGCCAGATCTTAAACTTGTATGTGTGTGTAGCCAGCCCATCTTGTTAAATATGGGAGACCTCTTTAAGGAGCCAAGTGATTCTCCTTTTTAAGACTCCCCACCTCCCACTTATAAAAATACTTATTTATCATGAATTCTAGAAACTGGCATTTCCTGCAAGAAAAGTCTATAAGGAACCCTACCTCCAGGCTATTTCTCGTTAAGGTATGGGTTTCCTGTTTTGTTCAGTATAGATTTGACAGATCCATGTTATTGCCAATTTTCCCAGAAAAGCTTAGTTTATAATTACCTAGAATCAGCACTTTATTTCTAGTTAAAATGTTACTGCTTCTCTCAGTCTTATTGGGAGACGGTCTAGACAGTTTTTCCTCAGGAAATCACTTCCATGAGTTAAGTGTACTAGTTTCCTACTGTTTTCCTGAATTCCAGCCCCCAACCCAATGTAGTAGTTTTTACTTTTTTCTCTCCATCACTGAGCACTTGAAGGTGGTTCTTGCTGTGTTGGGGATTATAAATTAGTGCAATGAGCATGATATATTTGAAGTCTTCTTGTTTAGGTCTTTTTATTAATAAGTTATCCTCTGGTAAAAGAAGATATAATATAAAGGGAGAAAGACAGGAAGGAAAAGTGAAAGAAAAACTCCTGATGACAGCTTCTGAAGGACTGTGGAGGAGAAAGAGAGTGAGAGTGAGAGAGACACGGGTAAGGCAGAGAAAGCCCCATTTCCTTTCTCTGGCTTTGGCCTGTGCGTGGAGATTATGCAACTGAAGGGAATCATGTGGACTGGGTTTTCCCTTGATTTGTTTCAGGATTCTGTGAGAAGACTGCCTTGCAGACTGTACTCCTATTAACTGGGAGCGGATCACAACTGAGAAACTCCATGGCATAGCTTGAGAAGATCTGAGTTTAGATCTCTGAGCTTCCTTGGGCTGGTGTGTGATTGAAACAGAATCCAGATGGTCCCATGTGCTCCAAGAGCATGTTAGTCTCCATCACATACACACTGTCAACCTAAGGAGAAAAGGGGACGGACAAGTTCTGAATGGCAGCCTTTATCACAGTAAGATTGTGTTCCCTCAATTAATAGATGAAATGATGGGTTTGGGATTCTCTATTGGACTAAAAGCTAGTTTGGTCTTCTTGTTGTTGTTTCTCTGCCACCCTGTGGGGGCTCAGAAGGAAAGTTGAATCTGTAATAGACAAATTAAGGGGACAGCATTTTCCCTGAATACCTGAATGTAGCATAAGTATCCCAAAGACCGGAAATAACGTTCTTTTTCTGTACATTAAAGGAACTAGAGTGTAGTTTTGTCATCATCCATAGGGGAAAAAATAAACCCTAGATGTGTTATCATTTTCCACTAGCCAGGGTAAAATATGACTCAACTAAAAGTATGTGTTTGTTTTGTTTTCTATGTAAAAAATTACTGTAATTCCATGACCCCTCAATTCTTTAAGATTGCTGTTAACTGGATTTTTTTTTTTTTTGGTTTAAGTAACCATTAAGACACAAGTCCCTTCAGCCACCCACAATTTATTCTGATGGATAATATTGGGGTTATTACTTTTCTATTTCGAGAAGGATAGGGAATAGTAAGGTCATATGGGACAATTGCTTAATTTAACAATAGCATATATTTGCCCTTGACAAAGATTCTCTCTACTGTTTGGTGTGGAGGCAGTCCAGATAGTGGGTGGGCAAAGCAGAAGTTCTAGAGTTTGCCTCAGCAGCATAGTGTGAATGCCTAGGGTGCTTCCCAGTCTGGTAGAGGCCTTCAACCACACATTGGGATTCTCAGGCAGAACCTACTGGAACTATCTGAAGGCATTTTGGGACCTAGATAGTCCCTGAATTGGAGTTTTAATATTATGCAGCTTTTATGGTCTGGGAAATTTGGGGTTGGATAAAACTGTTCATGGACCCGCTAGAGGTTCCTGTCTGCTTAGGGCAGAATGCTCCAAAATTCAGGTATTTGAGGAGTATCTTCACTATGTCTGTGGTGGTATTTATTTAATACTTTTGTTCAGTTGATTCACATACCAACTCAAATACATTTGTTAAAGTAGGCAAATTTGTATACTGATCATAAATGGTTAAAAAAAGAAATCCTTGCCATAAATAGGAGGTCATATCAATATAAATACCAAAACAAAACAAAATAGTGATATAAAAATCTAATCAAGTACTGTTGCCTACATGAGACTCTGAACTTGTAGCTTGGCCAGTTGTTTTTACAAAGAGAGATTAGCAAGTGTCTAAGAAGTGCTAAAGGCCTAATTAGTACCAATTTAGACTTTTTCCTTGATGTAAATAGAATTGAAAGAAAATTGAAAAGGCAATGATGCTATCTAATTGTGTCCATGAACTACTGAAAGCCATCTGCTATATTGCTTAAAATCATCTCAATGATTTTTTGATGACCATGAAAATACTGATTTAGGAGAAAGT
Organism: Carlito syrichta; assembly: GCF_000164805.1. Classification (NCBI taxonomy): domain Eukaryota; kingdom Metazoa; phylum Chordata; class Mammalia; order Primates; family Tarsiidae; genus Carlito; species Carlito syrichta. Next base: position 174,652 of record NW_007246894.1, read on the forward strand.
GTGCATTCTTTCTTGAGGACAATTAGTTTGCCTCACACCGTCAGGGCCTCTGGAGCAGTGCTGGAAATACTCCAGCTATGGAGGTTTTGAGAGAAAGCAAATGGGGGTTTTCAACTGAAATCCAGCCAGTAGCACATCCTGCTACCTCCCAACTAACACAGCCTATATAATATGGTATATCACAAATACCTCAGAAATTTCTTATGTTGAAATGGAAAAACAGGTGTTTTTCATTTGGGGGCTTCAACCACAGTGCATTTCTTGACATAGATGAGATGGTTATCTTTGTTAGCAGTGAAAAACTGCCAATTGTCCTTGAAAAAAAGGTTAGTCAATATCTGGTACTACAATGTGTGACTTTGATGAAGTTAGGGAGGAGTGCATTTTTCTGTGGCTTCTGGAAAAAATTACCACAAATCAAAAGCCTTAAAACAACAGATATTTATTTTCTCACAGCTTTGGAGGACAGTACGGTTACTTAGATATCAGTGGGCCCAAAATCTAGGTGTTTGCAGGTCCATGCTCCCTCCAGAGGCTCCAGGTGAGAATCCACTCCTTAACTCTTCTAGTTTCTAATGGTTGCCCAGCATTTCTTGACTTGTGGCTGCATCTCTCTAATCTTTTCTTCAGTGGTCATTGCTACCTCTTCTACTGTGTGTTTATTCTGCCTCTCTATCATAGGTTGCTGGGGCTACATTGGGGCTGTTATAACACATTTAAGCCACACACTGGATGGATTAAACCATAAACACTTATTTCTCACAGTCCCAGAGGCTGAGACATCTGTGATCAAGGTACTAGATGATCTAGTGTCTGGACATTTGCAGATAACTGTCATCTCACTGTAACCTCACATGGCTCTTCCTGGTTTATAGACAGCTTGTTTTCTCGATGTATTCTCCCATGGCTGAGAGAAATATCATCTCTCCTGTGCTTCTTCTTCTAAAGACACTAATTCCATTAGTGAGGGCCCCACCCTTATGACCTAATTACCTCCCAAGATCCCACTTCCTAATACCATCACCTTGAGGGCTAGGATTTCAATATGTGAATTTTGGGAGAATGCAAATATCCAGCCCATAATACTCTCTCTTGTAAGAATATTTGTGATTGGATTCAGGGCCCACCCAAATATTTCAGGATAATCTCATCTCAAAATCCTTAAATTAATCACATTTTCAAGGATACTTTTAGAAAATACATTAACTTTTACAAGCTCCAGGGCTTAGGATGTGGCTGTATTTTGGAGTGTCCATTTTTCAGTCTGCTACAGGGAGGAAGGGTTATCTTATTAGTCTGTATAGCTCCTTCCATGAGCCAGACACTGTGCTTCATATTTTGTCTGTTAGCTTATTTATTTCTGACGACAATCTCATGAGGCATTGTTGTCCACATTTCCCAGATAAGAAAACTGTAGCAGAGAGCTTAAAAACTTGTTCAAGATTACAAAACTAGCAAGTGGCAGCTGCTTTAACAATCTTAGTTCTCCACAATCCAAATCACTTTGTATTACCACCTCACTGATCTTACGTTATCAAGTGAAAAGGTTCTACTTCTCTGAATGCATTGGGACTGTCTGGAGTTTGCTTAAGCTCCTTGTTGTCCGCTGAAACCACCTTTACTATAAGCTTGCCATGACAGGCCAGAGTGAAGACGTGATTCCTGTATTCCTGGCTGTACTAAATTTATGGGTGAATATAGATTCTTTAAATAAGGGGGGGGGAAGCAAGCCCTGATGGCTATAGCACATCAAATATCTCCTTGTTTAATATCCAAGCTGCTTCAGAGCTTCAGAGTTAGTCAAGTGTTCAGTAGTTTTGTTGAATTAATCAACCACAATGATAAGTTGTTTATCTTGCCTGCAGGAGGCAGAAACATTCGAACTGTTCACCTTCATGCACGCTTTTTGTGTGGCTCCGTAAATTATTTTTAGTAGATGCTGTAATTGCTGCTTAGATGGAACTTCCTAAGGCTCTTAAACATGAACCTGTCCAACAACTTTACTTTGACAGAAGTTTTGCAAGGGTAATGAAATGTTCAGGCAGGAATAAACTTGCCTAGGACGCTTCATTCAAGGCTTGGGGAAAACATTAGCAATGACCTTCATGTGTCCTCCTTCAATCCAATTGAAGTTAGAAAGCAAATTACGATGAAATCTTTTTACCACCATCTGGTTAAATGGGGTTTTCTAATTGTCTGTGTCATGGGCTAACCTTAAAAAGGAACAATGGCAAGAAATGAATTCCCCACAGACCAAAGACGTGTTGATGCTATTTAAAATGCCTGTCAGGGTCTGGTTTCCGAATCCCAAATTTAATGTTGTTTTATATGTGGAGAAGAGTAGAAGTGACCTAGTGATGTGGGGGCTTTCTGTTGATACAGTGTTAAAAAACAGAACTTGGGTGAGCTCATCTAAGAACATTCAGTATTTTGCTCCAAATAGATTTTAACAGCTGTGTGTTTATTTTTGTAGAGGTGATCCTAACACACACAGATGAGCAGATTATGGTTATCATTTACATAGGAAGAAACGGACTTCGTACTTGTGATTCAGAACTGTATGCTGCATTTTCCCTTTGTAAACTGAGGGAAGTGAGGGTATTGTCTCTTTCTGTTCCATTCCTCTCACCTTCCAAACATCACCTTCAGGCAGTTTCCCATGATATTGAACAGCTGTTCTTTTCCAGTTCCTAAAGGTTTATGTTATAGCTCTGTATTTATCTTGGACACTTCCCTGGTTGAGCATATTATCATCTTATTGCTTCACCACTGCACAATTTATTGCATAAAAGGACCTGCTGCTGGCTGTGAGCAATGAGTAGTATGTCCAGAGTTTTAGGTCTTATGAATTAGGGTACCAGATGCATAAGTAAGATAAACCTGTTTCTCCTTTAGCCCTTGGGATGAGATTTCTCCCTTCTGAACACACCTTCTGCAGAGTTAACAATTTAGATTAAATTAGTTCAGAACACAAGAAGGCAATTTTCATTTTGTAAAGGGATTATTTTTCTTCCTCTTCTTAGACTAGAATAACAATCTAAACAGAAAGATAAATTGAAATGGGATTTCATTTTTAAATGGCTTTCACTAATACAAATAATAATATGAAAGGAAAGCTATTTGGGTAATACTTAATTGCATCTGACCATGGCATTTTAATAACTACAGGTAATAAATTTAAGGTTTTAATTTTCTAGGTTAGCATTTTAACTGCTTTACAGAAATGTACCAATGTGGACTGATGATGCCAGTTGGGACCCTTTTTCTAGGAGGACTCACAGAGGTTGATGCATCAGATCTTAGGGCAATGTCCTAGAGCTGCACAGAAATTATCTGGGAAGGAAATAGTTTTTGGCTTAGAATAATTTACATTCCTAATGCAACAAAATCTGTAAAAAATTGGCTGAATACTTTTTACTAGGGAAACTCTTATTCATGGTATAAAATATAATCAAATGCATTTTATGGTAATGAACTACTCAAGCTTAATGAATTTTTCTTTAAATGTGGAGGTAATGTTCTATTTTAGAATTACTTTTGCCCAGTGAGTATTTAAGTGAGTGATTACTCACTTAAATATTCTATGCAGCCTTTCATAGACACCAGGAAAGTGGAGATAAAACGTCAGTTCCTCATTTTCATTTGCTCAAAAAGTACAATTATTAAAAATAACCACTGTGAAGATTCACACATGTTGAGACAATTCATACTTTTCTGTAGCTCTGGTGACTTCTGAAGGAAATTGTGCAGTCTCTGCTTGCCACCTGCTCCTTTGGTCATAGATTAATAACATCTGACCAAGCATGAAGGCATGCTGGGGCCATCTGCCATTGCACATAGCAGGATGTGTTTCAGCTTTCCCAAGTAGAATTCTGATGAACTCCATGGCGCTACTCTTCGTTGATAGTTATCCTATTGAGTTGCATGACCTAGTTATTTTGATTGCAGGAATTCGGCTCAGTTAAACCAGAACTACTTAATCTCTGTGGTCGTGGTTAAAGCACCAGGCCATCTATATAATTTTATTGGTAATTATGAGCTCTCTTTTCTATTTATACAGTAATAGGATGTCAAATAATATCTTTGCATTTGTCTCCGTGCTTTGATGTGGTCTACATAGTTGAGAAAATAGATGCCAAGAACTTCCACATTTCCAAGTGAATTGAACTCTCTTTCTTTCATGCCGATACCTTACCTCCCGCTGCTGTCACTAAAAGATCCACCCCTGCTTTCACTGCCATGGTCATCATAACTTGTGACCACTGTTTTCCTACCAAGATTTCTTTTTTGTTGCCAAGGAGCATTAGGATGTCTCCATATCCGGAAGAAGAAAGACTGAGAAAAGTTTGACTCTTTGCCTCATAAGAATCTTTATAGCATGGAAGCAAAGACCCAACCATTTTGCAGCCTTTCTTCTTTGGGATATAAAGAGTTCCAATGCTATCTTTATTGGATTCCAAGGAAGCCCACTCCAATGCCAGAAAGTGGTGAGTATAATGGAAATTACATCACTCCAAGGTCTAAGAGGACTTGTTCTAACTGTGGCTAGCTGGGCCACCTGGGGCAAACCATTTGGCATTACAGTGTTTTCATTTTTGTTTTACTTAAAAATGTGGGAACTAGAATTGATGGTTTTAAATTGCGCGATGCAATTTCACAGTGGTGTCTCTAGGACTAGTGGCCAGACCTCACACCTCTGTTTCTTCTTTCTCCCACCTGGAATGAGATTGATTACTTGCCAGTGAAGCAGCTATGTTATGACTAAGAGGCAACCAGTATAAAGACAAAGGCAGGCCCAATTCAGATTGGGACCAGGTCCTGATGGCATCACTTAGGTGTCATCCCTCCCTGGACTGCCTTTTTTCCAGGTCTTGATGTGTGAAACAATATACTCTTATATAGTGAAGCTACTCTAAGTTGACTTTCTGTTGTTGACAGCTAAATGCAGTTCTAATAAATACCACCTTAAACGAGTGCTGTTCAGCAGACAATACTGAGATCAATAACCATGCTTAGCTTTCAGGTACTCTTTTGTAACCACCTGTAGTAAAAACTCTGTTTCTATTAGATACTTAAAAGTTTTAAAATTCCTTTTAATGAGAGAGTTTTTAGAATCTCAGCAGATAATCTTGCTTTAATGTTCTTTTATAAATGTTTTGACATTAGATGACAAATCAGAGCAAAATATTTATAATCCACCTTTTTCTTATATAATAGATAGGAGGTATTTCACAAACCAGAATATAAGTATTAGATTGGAGAAAATACTCCATTATTGACAACTAGTATAGTTAATCATGGTGATTTTTCTGATTAAAAGAGGTGTTTGTTCTCTTATACTCTAAAGTAACTACCTTGCTAATTTTTAGAAAAACACACATTCATTTCTTTTTGCCTTTAATAAAGCAAGTACAGTTATTGCTTGCAAAACTGAATGACTGGCAATTTTAACATTGAAATAAAACTTGGATATAAATTGCATTTTAACAGTTAAATTGAATTAATAAGTAAATATTTAATCTTTTAAAATTTAATTGAAATATTCAACCCTTCTATATAGTCATGTCTTGATAAATATCAGTAGATTGCAAAAATAAATTAAAATGCAACTCTAGTCCTCAACCAAACACAAAAAGCCTTTGAAATAAGATTCTGGCTTGAAATTTGAAAATGTTGAAGACATATTTGGTTGAAAGATGTAGTGGAAACATGTTACCTAGGTTACATGAATTTATGATCAAAAATATAAAATGGATCTTTTAAAGCATATAATCCAACCCCCTCCTATTTAAATATATCTGAAATCTGTTGCCAATCTGATGATTTCTGCTTCATAATAAGTCTCATATTTTCTATATTGAAGGGAAGACATCTTTCCAAGAGAATTAATATCCTTATTTCATAAAGGTACAGGTTTATTTATAACATGCCATTTTTATCATGGGTCACTAGAGAGAGAAATCAGGTTTTATTTGAAAGAGTTCAGAATGGTAATAAAAAACTTAGTTCTGGATTTTTTTAACTAATGTATTACATTCCTATAAAATAATTTCAACTCATGTAACACAAAAGAAAGTATAGAGTAAGAAAAAGTAAGTGGCCTTTGAAATCAAATGACTTATATTAGAATCCCTGTTCCCCCAAGTCTACCTGTGGCAGACAGTTGTTTGGCTAAAACAACATCCATTCCCAGACTCTTTCTCCTTTCACATGAGAAAGCCAGTTTCTAGCTTCTCCATCTTCCCTTCCAACTAGACTGTGGGGTCAGTTCTGTCCAATAAGCTGTTAGAGGACACCACCAGGGGATTTTTAGGGGACCTTTTCCTGAAAAAAAGAAGGAACAATGTGAGGAGTCACCTTTACTCCATCTTGCATAGAAATCTATAAATGGATAAAATGGTTATAGTCATCTTTTGACCAAGAGGGCAGGGACATGAAGATGTCATGCCCCAACCTAATGCCCCTACATTGTTGAATCACAGACCCAACTCGGGGGTTACCAGCTTTCTTGATTCTTTTTTATATGATGCAAAATACTTTCATTGCTTGTTGTCAAAATTATTTCTTTTCTTTTTTTTTTTTCTTTGAGTTGGAGTCTCACTCTGTTGCCCAGACTGGAGTGTAGTGGCCGCTTCCGGCCACCGCAGCCTCGACCTACTGGGCTTCGGCAATCCTTCCGCCTCAGCTTTCCAAGGAGTTGGAACTACAGGCGTGTGCTACCACGCCCGACTCATTTTTTAAAATTTATTGTAGAAATAAGGTCTCGCCAATTTGCCCAGGCGGGTCTCGAACCCGCGGGCTCAGGCAATTCGCTCACCTCAGCCTCCCAAAAGTGCGGGATTACAGGCTGAATCACCGAGCCCGGCTGCCAAAATTATTTCTTTCTGATGTGTGGTATGTATTATAATGAACACATTTTAAATTTCCTGAGCACCAGTTTCCTTTTCTGTGCAATAGGAATGAATAACATATTTGAATAGATTGACACCTAGTAGAAGCTTACTAATAAACACAGGTTAGCCTGTGTTTTGGATTTCAGATTTCAAATTCTTTCAGATTTTTGGAACATTTGCATTATACAGGTTGGTTGAGCATCCCTAATCTGAAAATCTGAAACCCAAAAATCTCCAATGAGTATTTCCTTTGAGTAACATGTTAGCACTCAAAAGGTCCAGATTTTGGAACATTTCAGATTTTCAGATTAGGGATACTCAACATGTCGCTCTTTTTGGTTATGTTAGTGGAGCTATGTTGCCTTAACTGACTTGAGGAAGACAGAATTTAACGAGGCTCTACTCGTTTACTAAAACTACATGATGTGTTTTAATACTTTCTCATCTAAACCATCTAATAAATATACAAAAATATGATTTCACATTTACATATAAGGAAACTGAGGCTTAAAAATTGAGACTCTTTCAAAAAAAAAAAAGAAAGAAAGAAAGAAAGAAATAGAGACTCTTCCAAGATCAAACAGTTTGAATGAGTTAGAGCTGGTAATTGTGTCTTATAATTTACCCTTCATGCATTGGGGGAACAAAGAACCCTGAACAGGGACCATGAGAAGGCACTAAGCTGGAGAAGCAGCAGATTGCAAACTCAACCATAGAGGTCCAAAGAGTGTGCCAGTGAGAGATGCTGAGATCTCTGGAATGTGCTTGTCTGCATCTATGAATGCCAGTGGGAGATGGAAGGGGAGACTTGGGTAACAATCATGACAAGGGCAAGAGTTATAGCTGAGAAACACGAGCCAAGGAACAGGGTTCAGAAAGGCAGGTAAGACTGGTGGTGGACTTACATGCCCTCATGAGCCAAGACAGTAACACAAATGTGTGAATCTGGTGGAAGCAAGACAAAAATGGATGGAGGGGGTTGGCAACTGGAGAGCAGTACATGCCCTAACTAAAAACATTTGAAAAAATATAAAAACTGTGCTAACAAAATAAAACATGTCCATGTTGACTATTTGATCCCTGTCCACTGGTTTATAACCTGGAAAGTAATGTAGCAGAAAACAGAAGTCCATGTTGCAAATGACTTCTTAGTCCAAGCTATTTTCTTGACAACGTGCTATCTGGCATTCATTTGCTCTTCCATTCATACATAAGTTTTGCCAATCAACATCACTTGGTGTCTTTGGACCAGGTACTTTGCTAGGTTTTGGGGTTAGTGAGACTCCAGAATGGAACAAAACACAGCCCTGTCCTCTATAGAAAAAAAAAAACCCATCATATTTATAAATCATAATAGTACACGAGAGACTGTAAAATAGCTCTGTTGCAGAGTGCATTGGAGCACAAAGGACAGAGCAACTTATTTATCTGCTAGGAGTGATCATGGGAGGCTGCTCAGAGAAGTGAGACGTTACTGAATTTATACCAAAAGAATTTTGCTCTGAATGTGCATGCTGCAGCGTGTGCATGAGGTGGAGGACAGTGGTCGGAGAAAGGAAGATTAAGGAAAAGAAGCTGTGCTTTAGGAAATAGATGGGAATTATTTTATTTTACATGTCAAGGTTTCTGACTCAAGTGATTAATTTCAGGCAGAGGGATCAGCATATGCAAGGACCAAGAGACATTAGGATGGGAAAGGTACATTTCTTATCAAGGCAGAAAGCCTTGAAGAAAGGCCAGATAATAAAAGACTTTTATGATAAGAAATTAGGGTCTTTGAATTTTATCCTGCAGGCATTTGAAGGATTTTAATTAGGAAAATTCATGGGCAAATTAGCATATAGAAGGATAACTTTGGTTCTCTGTGGAAGGCGATATGGAATGAGCAAGATTAAAGATGGAGACAATATGGAGGTTTCTTCCATAGCATGGATAAACTATGATGAGGGATTGGACAGGGATTTGAGAAAGAAGGGGACTGATAGGAGAAATAGATATTTATAAATTTAGGCTATGCTCATTGTTTAGAAAAGGCAGGCAAGAGAGAGAAAAGTCTAGGGTGGTGACTCTCAAACTCCGATAAGAAACAGAACCAGGCCGGGCGTGTTGGCTCATGCCTATAATTCCAGCACTTTGGGAGGCTGAGGTGAGAGAATTGCCTGAACCCAGAGTTTGAGACCAGCCTGGGCAACTTGGCGAGACCTCATCTCCACAATAAACCAAAATCTTAGCCGGGCATGGTGGTGCGTGCCTGTAGATCCCGCTACTTGGAAGGCAGAGCCGGAAGGATCGCCTGAGCCCAGCAGGTCGAGGCTGCAGTGGCCCTGAGCGTGCTACTGCACTCCAGCCTGGGTGACAGAGTGAGAAATCCATACTCAAAAAAAGAAAGAAAGAAAGAAAGAAAGAAAGAAAGAAAGAAAGAAAGAAAGAAAGAAAGAAAGGAAGGAAGGAAAGAAAGAAAGAAAGAAACAGAACCACTTGAAAGGCCCCTAGTAGTTCTGTGCTGGGAATTTGTTTGCATTTCTGACAAGTTTCTATGTGATGCTGATATTGCTGGTCTGGATACCACACTTGGAGAACTACTGGTCCAGGACTCTGTAGGACTCAGCCTTGGGTAGGTAAGAATTTATATATACTCTTCCATAAGCTTTAGAAGTTGAGGCAATACTGAATTGGCAGCACATCTTATTGACAAGTTATAATTAAATTGTATAAAATAAGTGGTCAGATGGGAAGTTCATAATTTGCAGTGTCTCTAATTCTAAAATGGACTAAGATAAAAAGGTTTTTAAAGCACCAAATAGTTTTATTTTCCATGCATGATAGAGTAATTGAGGTAGAGGGAAATGAAGTTAACCTTATTAATTGAGGCTTCTATAATTGAGAATGTGAAATAATTTGGAGAAATGATCAATGAAACTTCTTTGTAGTAAATATCATAAGAACTTTGTAACTATTATATGAAATTGTAAGCCAGCAAAAATTAAAAAGATTGAAATAATAATTCAACTCTGTAGAAAATACTTTACAAGGAGATATAGAAATGTTATTTTCTTAGAGAAGCATTGTAGAGGTAAAGTTTGGCTGGAAGATAATAAATAAGTCCATTATTTCCTGAGGTTTTTTAATACAATTCTACCATCCTCTGGTTCTATTTTGCTGTGGGTTAGTCCAGTCATTGCAACATATTTGGGTGTTTGATGGCACAGCTGTGGCTTCTGAGAGCAGTGTTTGTCAGTAAGAATGGCTATCATTAATAAAACAAACAACAACAGATGCTGGTGAAGATGCAGAGAAAAAGGAACTCTTCTACACTGCTGGTGGGAATGCAAACTAGTGCAACCTCTCTGGAAGACAGTGTGGCAATTTCTGTAAGAACTAGAAATTGACCTTCCATATGACCCAGCAATTCCCCTATTGGGAATATACCTGGAGGAACTCAAATCATTCTACAAAAAAGAGACCTGCACATGTATGTTTGTTGCAGCTCTTTTCACAATAGCAAAAACATGGAACCAACCATGTTGCCCATTGAAGCTGGACTGTATAAAAAAAGTGGTACATATACACAATGGAATATTATGCAGCAACAAAGAAGGACAAACGTATGGACTTTGCAGCAACTTGGATGGATTTAGAGTTGATTATACTCAGTGATCTATCACAGAAACAAAGAGCAGAGTACCATATCTTCTCACTCATAAGTGGACCTTGAACAATTATAATACTGTAGGAAAGGGATTGGCAGTAGTGGGAAATGGCCAGGGAAGGGGTTTGGGATTGGCAGTTGAGGGAAACTGCTAGGCGAGGAAGGGGCATACCTCATCAACAAGTGTACCTGCATAATCAACATTTGTATGCCTAACCCTGAATTGTACCCCACATCTTTAAAATTAAAAAAAAGAAAGTTAAAAAAAAGGAATCAAATCTCTCTCCTCTTCCTTCTTTACCTGCTTCTCTTCCTTCCTTATTTTATTCTCTTTCTATCCAGCAACTCAATGTTTATTGTAAAACTCTGATCCCTCTATAAATGAGGCTTTAACTTTATTATGCCATGCAGTCCTCTGGCTGTCTGGCAAAGCCCAGGGCCCCTTTTCAGAATACTTCTTTTTTTTTTTTTGATTTGGAGTCTCACTTGTTGCCCAGGCTGGAGTGCATTGGCATATTCACGGCCACCCAGAGTCGACCTGTTGGGCTCCAGTGACCCTTCCACCTTAGCCTTCCAGGTAACTGGAACTACAGATGCACCCTACCACACCCGGCTAATTTTTAAATTTTTATTTGTAGAGATGAGGTCTCACCAAGTTGCTTAAGCTGTTCTCGAACCCGTGGGCTCAGACAATCTTCTCATCGCAGCCTCCCAAAGTGTTGGGATTACAGGCTTGAGCCACTGCGCCCGGCCCAGAATAATTTTTTAAATGCACAAAATAAAATACATTGAAGTACAAAGAAAATGCAGTGATTAAAATTTAAATATTTTTTGAAAATTAAAAAAATCTGCCTCCAATAGTTAAAAAAAATCCCAGCTATGTTAGAGAAATGGATACGCCTCTTTATGAATGTATTAAAAATAAGACCTGGGGAGTGGTTCTGATAATTGCTATGATTTTGTAGTGTTGAGCACACATGATAGATTTTGAGATATCTGCAACAATGCTGATGTTATATAAAAGTGTCTCTGATTTCTGCTGCTGACAAATTCTGTCTTATTACTTACTCTGCAGCCTTTTCTCATAATGGAAAGAAATGCCAAATATCAGTCAGAAATTAGTAGAAATGAAGATATTGTTTCTTTCCCATGTAAGTTCTAGACACCAGGTTGAAGTGCCCTGCTCTAGTATGCTGAAAACTTAGTTCAAAGTCACCGCTACCTTCTATGGTGTTGTACATAAATTCTAGGGGGTTATTGAGTGCCAGCAAGTTTGTATTGGTGTGTTGTTTTTCCATTGTCATCTTTTTCCTGCTGGCGTTGGTTGAGGTGTCCACAAATCTTTCCACTCCCTCTTTTTTTTTTAAGAAAGCAAGATTTATTAAGAGGACAGAAAATCTCCCATAATGGGAGGGGACCCGACGGGGTTGCCACACTCCCTCTTTCTTAGCCAGGAGCAGGGTTGGGATGGGTGGCCAGGCACTGGTCACCATCATCAGATGTCAGTTTATTCTGGCCACTGCTCCATCAATCTTAATTTTTTCTAAAAAAAAATCTCCCTTAGATCCATTGACTCCTTCTGTCTTCTGTGACACTCTAGGGTGCAGCAGAATCCTGCTGTTCTTGAATCATGATGGGGCACGGAGAATGTAGTCGGACATTCTGATGCCTGTGCACTCAGGTGCATTATGCAGTCTTTTTTTTTTTTTTTCTAGCGACATACTATATTCCCAGGGCTCTACCTGGGAAGAGATTCCCTCTACTCTGGGATCCTCCAGACCTATTTGAGTATTCTGTACACTCTCCCTCTTTTTTAGTCCAGGGGCAGGAGTGTAGATGGGAGACTAGGCATAGGGTGCCATTCTCAGAGCTCTCCCCTAATACTTTCTCTGTAACTTTTCTTTCTCATCACATACATGACTAAGAACCCCTTTCTAATATTGTGGATGTAGACTGAAGAGTCTTTTCTTACTCATTGAACACTATTTTTTTTTTTTTTGAGTTGGAGTCTCATTCCATCACCCAGGCTAGAGTGCAGTGGCACACTCATGGCTACCCTAGCGTTGACCTGCTGGGCTCTGGCGATCCTTCCACCTCAGCCTTCCCAGTAGCTGGAACTACAGGTGTGCGCTACAGTACCTGGTGAATTTTTGATTTTATTGTAGAGCTGAGGCCTTGCCAAGTTGTCTGAGTTGGTCTCGAACCCACAGGCTCAGGCAATGCACTCGCCTCGGCCTCCCAAAGTGCTGGGATTATAGGCTGAGCCTGGCCTGAACACTATTTTAAACAGAGCATCCATGAGTTCTATCTAACCCCTTTTCCTCTGAAACACTTTTATTCTTCTCTTTCTGCTTTAACACTATTTCTTGAGATTATGATGGGTATATTAGGAAGAAGACCAAAGAGTGAGCATCTCCAGTATTAGGGTACAGCTAAGCCACCCTAACAAAGAGGCTCCAAATCAAATGGCTTAAAAGAAAGCAAAATCTGTTTCTTCTCGTGTGTGAAAGGCAGTGGCCAGCATGTAGAAGTGCCCTTATTCCATGTGATCATTCAAGGCATCAGATTTTTCTCATATTTTTGCTTCATTTACCCCTTGGGGGTCCTCTTCTACATAAAGTTTGGTTTTTCTCAGTGGAAAGCAGGAAGAGAGGACATACAGATTTCATTTTAAGCAAATGGCAAAAAATATTGCCTTACATCTTTTCACTTCTGATGCCTTCATGAGAAATCAACGACATGGTGACTCCTGAGTAAAAGAGCACCTGGGTGATATAGTCCTACCTGGGCTAATAAACGCCCAGCTAAGCTCTCATGTTTGGGGGAAAAAAGGCAGTGGGAATGGATTTGGGGGAACAATCAGCAGGCTGCCACAATTTCTTTACATATTTTTCCCTCCTATTTTGGCTAGCTGCCTCCGTAGATGTTTACCTGAGTATTTGGCTTATATATCCACATAGTTTCCCTCAAAACTTGAGCATAGAATTCCAACTCTATTTTCTTGAGGATGAAGGAGATGCCTGGAAGACGATGTATGCTGTGTTCATTGCTAAGTTTAAAAAACTCCTAGGCATGTGGGGGAACTGGCGAATGTCCCCAAAAGCCTACATGTGGAGAGAATAGCCTCCCTGGGGGAACCTCACCCTAAGGAAGGGAGCCTGCCAAGAACAGCCAGACTTGAGGAGGAGGATTTTCACCTTGGAAGGGCGTGTTGCAGCTGGTGCAGTGTGGTGCTTGTCGCTTAACCACTGATGGCACATTTGAGTTCTTGAGAAAAAGTGCAATTTTAACAAATTCCTAAAAGCAGTGGTCCCCAACCTTTTTGGCATCAGGGACTGGTTTTGTGGAAGACAGTTTTTTCAAGGAAGGGGTTTTGGGGGAATCATCCGGCATTAGATTCTCATAAGAAGTATGCAACCTAGATCCTTCTCATGCATAGTTTACAATAGTTTGGTTAGCTTCCTAACAGATCACAGACTGGTACCAGTTTGCAGGCTAGGAGTTGGGAACCCCTGCCCCAAATAATTATTTTACTAAACTTTGTGATATTTTTGGACCAGGGCACACTCATCTGGGGGACCATGCCTGTGTTTTTTAGTGAAAATGAGAGCGCTGATTTTCTCCCATTGTGCACTAATGACCACACAACTTGACTCTTGGGGCAGACCCAGCAGTGTACTTTTTCCATGACTGTCAGTCTGAGAGTGTTCCCAGGGAGGGGACCTTCCAGGTGAAAGCAGCACAAGGTAACCTTAGGTGCTTGGTGGAACTGGTATTAGCAACATGGTGAGCATTGTGCCTTGAAGAGGTCTGGCTCCAGTTGACAAAAAGACTGCTGTATCCAGATGAGAACTGCAGAAGTTCTAAAGAGCAAAACAGAGTTGAAAGCAACAGTACCCGGGGGAGCTGCTTGGACAGTGGTGAGCAGGCTGGCAGGTGAGCACACAAAATCCCTCCTGGAACACTCTGGACAGGAGTTTGCAGTGGGTGGGAAGTCTTGCTTAAGTTGGTGGGAGCTGGAACCAGGCAATTTAGGTTTCATAACATAGAGACCTGTATTGCTTAGGCTAGGTACAGACCTTTTCTCCATAATGTTAAAAAAAAGGACTTCTATTTGATAAACTCCATACTTCAAAACTCTGTAATTAACATTTAAAAACATTTTCTAATTTAAATTTTTTGTATTTATACTAAGCAATACTTCCCCTGACCTTAATCTGTATGCCTTAAAAATGTGAATCAGTATAAAAGGAACAACTGTGTAAGGTGAGACACTATGCATTAATAATTACAACTAAATCTAGAAAAAGAGTAAGAAATAATCCTCCCTCTTTTAGACCCTCACAATTCTTTGTATTTCTCCTTTAGTTCATTGCATTTGTGCTTTTATTATAAACTATATGATTTATAGATTGTTGAAGCTGGAAAATACCTCCTCTGGGATGAATTAGTTATAGACAAGGAAATTTGCAGCCCAGAGAGGCTGAATGATTTGCCTTAGAGCACATAGTTTCTCACTCCCTCTGTTAGTATGCCATGCCATGTTCTGCAGTGCATAATCCAGTGCCTTGTTCATTGATGATGCTATATAAACTAGCTGAAATTAGCTAACCTGACTCTTATTTATATGAGATAAATTTAATATGGTAGTCCACCCTTATCTGCAAAGGATATGTTCTAAGATCTCCTGGTAGATATGTGAAACAGTGGATACTACTGAACCCTATATATACTATGTTCTTCCCTATACATACATACTTTTGATGAAATTTAATTTATAAACTAGGCACAGTAAGATATCAACAATAATAGCTAATAATTAAATATCACAACTAAGTAAAATAAGGGTTAAGTGAACACAAGCTCTGTGGTGACAGTCCACTAATAACCCAGAGAGCTGCTAAGTATCTCCAGCATGGATAACCTGGACAGGGGATGACTCATGTCATAGGCAGGACAGTGCAGGATGGTGTGAGATTTCATCATGCTGCTCAGGACCAGGAAGCAATTTAAAACTATGAATTACTTATATCTGGAATTTTCTATTTAATATTTTTAGACCACAATTGACCATGGGTAACTGAAACCATAGAACGTGAAACTGCAGAAAAGGGGAAACTACCATACTGGAAAATAGAACTAGTACTAAAATCTCGAGTAAGAGAAAAGCCATACTTGAATTTAAAGGCCCATTTTGTTGCTAAGAAACGATGATCTGGATGCATCCTCAATAGGCAAAACTTAAACAAAAATTGTATTTAACAAACATTTATGTAGTTTTTACCATGGGCCAGGCATTGTTTCAAGTACTTTACAAATTTTAACTCCTGTAGTCTTCATAATAGGCCTAAGAGTTAGGTTGTCTTATCTTCAAGACCTGGAATGGCAAGTAACTTACTAGATCATCAAGTAACATCACTAGATCACAGTGATGGCAGAGCTGGGATTCAAACCCAGTTAACCTGGCTCCCTGCTGCTTCGCCAAGGGTGCAGACCATGGAAGGAATTCTGGGCAATTCCTCTCTCTCTTTCTCTGTTCCTCTCTCCATCCTCTCTCCCTCCTCTCCTTCCCTCCTTCTCTCACTCCTCTCTCTCTCTCTCTCTCTGTCTCTGTCTCTCTCTCATTGCTGAAGTGTAAGACTTCCTTTGGCGATTTCTGCAACTTGGTCTCAGTTACCCTGTGGGGCTTCAAAAAGCCAGCACTGGCACAGCTGACACACAGTCTGTGTCAGCACAGGATCTACCACAAGCAAACATGACGCAACTGAGGGGGACCTGGAACTCTTGCCCTAACAGAATTTTTGGGCAGAGACACAGAGATGCAGACTCGTGTGGCTATGCTGACACAGTTTACTAGCCTCAAGAGGTTTCTGTGGGTGGGGGACCAGGGTGTCATGGAAGAGAGTTAAGAGTCACTTCCCACAAGACATCAGGGGTTGTAACTTTCTGTCTGTGTCTTGCAGAGGTTGTAATTCATTCTGGGGAAGTCAATGGAACTTCAAACGTTAGATCTCTGTCCTTGAATAACTCTTCTGATTCAAGATTTGAACAAAGTACAAAAGTGTTTAAGTTGTCGTTTAGACTTGCCAAAGAACAGAGAAGCGCCTGGAACAAGTTACCATAAAAGGCAAAGTACTCATTTCCAAAGCCTTTATTAAAATGATTGCTCAACTCAAATTTCAGATTTTCCCTGTAAGATACAAAACTAGCCAGAGTCTTTTGGTTCAAACTGTGCTTGTTTTATCTTAATAACATGTGGGGATTTAACAGTAGAAAACTGGGAAGACTTTATGCCTCAATTGTAACATAGAGCTGGTATTTAGCGGGATAGTGAGAAATAGATGAGAATAAGTTGTGTATGGAGAACAAAACTTTTAAAAAAACTTTGAAATGTTCTTTTTGTAATTGTCATGATACACCAACTTTCAATACTTCTAATTTAGTCTTTTTGAACTCTTAGATGCTCTGCTTTGGCCAGAGTAGATACAAGGGTCCTTTGTTAATACATAGTAATTTCTCAGCCAGAGTGTCATCGTGGGACAGACTTGTCACCTGCCTAGTTGTTTCACTGAGCTTCAATAAAGAAAGCATCTTTTGTATTATAAAAAGGAAACTCCATTTTTAAAAGCTGGATAATTGTATAGTTTAAATCAACCTTGAAATAATATTGAAGCCAGATCATATTTTGAGGTTAAAAGACATTTCAACAGTTTGATGACAAAAGCTCACTTCCAGAGATTTATAGCCTAAAAGACTTTCATTCAATTTAGAAACAAATTAAATGGAAAGACTTGAGCAGAAAGGTATAGCTCTCAACAATATGTGGGACTCACAAATTTACCATTATATATAGAGGGTGCCAAAAAAAGATATACATATTTTAAGAAAGAAAAAAATCATATTAAAATTTTAATACTTAATATATACTGATAACAAAAGATGAATACAAGCCACATTTGACTTTTGCAATTACAAGAGGTGCTCAAAGTGGTTACCTTCAGTGTCTAGACACTTCTGATTATATCAATCTACTGCAGGACTTGTTGCCATGTGAAGCCTACTGGATCTTCCCCTGTGCACATCATACATGGTACCATGCATCTCAAACTTATCTTGAATGTGTACAGTTGGTGTTGTTGGAGGTTCTGTTGCATACTCACGCCTCCATTGTTTTTGTACTTCCACAACGTTCTTGAATTTCAAATACCACTTCAAAATAGTCTTGCACTCCTCAAACAATAACTGTGCTTCTACCATTTTCTTTGACTGTTCTGCCTGTTGCATGGTGATGCTAGCATTCATTTGATTAATGCCATCTTTTGAGTGAATATCATCCTTTATATTGCTACTGTAATTCATTTCAACTTCAGAAAGCAATACATAAATAATATCTATTAAAATGTGTATATATATGTCTGGGGGGGCCAAAAAATTATATAATATATATAATTTAAGTAGAGATGGAGGTCTTGCTATGCTGTCCAGCCCAGTCTTGAACTCCTGGCCTCAAGCCGTCTTCTCATTCAGTGTCCCAAAGTGTTGAGATTACAGGCATGAGCTACTGCACCCGGCCAAATTTTTTAAAATAAAAATAAATACTGACTTCCTACTAGGTGCCTGGAACAGTCTTGTATAGTATGAAGAAAATAGTCCTGATCTCAAGAGGTCTATAAATTAGATCAACTTAATAAATTACCATGTTTTAAGTATTTCTGGAATCATGATCCTGGATTGGATAGGATTATATTAAACTGGGAGTGGCAAAACCCCCCAGCTAACTATGACATAAACAAGGTAGTAGTTTACTTCTCCTTCATAAAACCCAGGCCATCCTTAAATGGAATGTAACCTCCCTGACCATCAAAGATGCATCTTGTTGTGGGTTTTAATGTCAATTTTATAAAGTTGTACCTCTGTGTTAACAATGAAATTCTTGGAGATTTTCCCCATTTGTTTATCCTGAATATTGAATTCATGATAAAGCCATTTAACCATGACTCAATCACTTTGGCCATCTGTAATGATTGGCTCAAGGAGCCAGACAGCATCTCTGTAGGATAAAGAAGAAGCTTCAATTCCTGAGCCATCCGTGTCTAAAACGCCATCTCCACCATTGCATACTAACCCGAAAGAGACTAAAGCTGGTCAACAGTTCTAGTCATGGATACTTCTTATTATCCGAGAGCAAGTTCAGTGGTAATAATTGTTTGCCAGTTTGAAGTGTGATATGCCAGTGCTGTATGTTTACATTTGGGGAACAAAAGGGCAGATTCCACAGGAAGAGTAGTGACAACAAAGCTTGGTTATTTAAAGTGATCAAAATGGAACTTGGGTATTGTGGCAGAAATCATCTTACCACCTGTCGTAAGTTCTTGATTATTAATAACATAAAACCTAGGGGTTGTATCCTAATTAGGAAGTTATCAGGGGATAGGACCAAGATGGCTGACTAGAGACATCTCACAACTGCTTCTCTCAGCAAAGGAGTATAAAAGTATAAAAGGGCTGGCACTTTGAGGATCTGCCTGAAAATCCAAGCTGAGGTTTACGGAACAGATACCTGGGGATGCAGAGAACAGACAACTCCAAACCTCAGCCACCTCTAAAATCAGACCCAACACAAGAGGGCTCTTGATGAAAGAAGCAGTGAGTGAACAGGAGAGTTTTTACATACCTTTCATGAACCTCTAAGAGAGACATAGCCAAGGTCCTCTGCCAGCACCCCATGCCCCATTGGCTAGGTGCAGAGAGTTGTCTGGAATATGGACAGAAGTACTGGTTGAATCCACATGGGGCTCTGTCAGCGGCCACTAACTGCCCCCAAAAAGAGACTCTGTTGGGCACACCTCACATGGGTGGTCTACGCCACATGGGCACTCCACCCTCCCTCCCTCTCCAGCCCCCAACCAAGGTGACGTACCCACTTAGGGGACGTTTCTTCAGTGGTGCCAGCACCTATCCCAGTTCAGGGCTGAAAATGTAGCTTACCGTCAGAGAGCCATCATCACTACTATAGTCCCTTCCACAGAGCAGGGCCAGAACTAGGAGGCGGTGCACCTCTGTGCAACATGGCTACAGTGGCTGCGCCCACTTGTGAACTGAGGAAGAAATGCTGGCAAGGTAGTGGCCTGCCTTCTACCCTTGTGCAAGAGGAGTGATCTTGCCTAGATGGGAGAACCCTGCCAGAACACCTGAGAAAGAGTTGAGTCAGGGGACCCCTCCTGATCACCCACCAATCCTGCTGATGAGATATGGGGCTGGGAGAAAGAAACTGGAGCTCTTGGCCAGCCAGGATCCCTGGTGCTTATGCTGGAGGGAGGGGAAAGCACCTGATCTGGAGGAAAGGTCTTGCCCTGCCCTCCCAGACTGTACCAGTGAAGCAGCACTGGTCTGTTGCTCCCCAGTGTATCATCCTCCCTGCCACCTCTTCCCTTTCCACAGATGAACCAGAGGAGGGAGATCAAGTAAGAAAACAACACAAACGGTTACTCCAATAATACCAAGTTTAGCAAATAAAAAATATCAAAAAATAAAAAGTGAAGAGACTATACTCACAGATGAGAAAGAACCAGTGAAAATAAAACACCAGCAACCCCCCAAACTATAATGATTTGACTCCCACAAAGGGTTTTCTCAGATTCCAAGTAATAGGACCTATTGAGAGTGACCTGTCCTTGATGACAGGCATAGAGTTCAGCTTATGGATGGCAAAGAGATTCAACAAGATCCAGGAGAAAGAGGACACAAAAATCAACCAGGTCACAAAAATAGTACAGGAAGTGAAAGCTGAACTGGTTGTTCTAAGAAAGAGCCAAACTGAACTTCTGGAAATGAAGAATTCTCTCCTGGAATTTCAAAACTCAATAGCAAGCCTTAACATCAGAATTGACTAGACAGAGTAAAGAATCTCAGAGTTTGAAAATCAAATATTTGAATTATTCTATTTTGAAATAAAAGGAGAAAAGAATTAGGAAAAATGAGCAAAGCCTACAAGAGGTCTGGGGTTATGTGACGAGACTAAATCTATGGCTGAATGGCATTGAGAGAGAAAGGTGAACTGAGAACACCCTGGAACAAGTCTTCCAAGAGGTTATCCAAGAAATCTTCCCCAATCTCACTAGAGAGGTGGCCATGCAGACATAAGAAATTCAGAGAACTGTGAGGTATTAAATGAGGAGACCATATCCAAGGAATGTAATACTCAGGCCTGCCAAGGTGAGCATGAAAGAAAAAAATCCTAAAGACAGCTAGAGAAAAGGGAACAACCACTTATCAAAGAAAAACCATCAGAATTGCAGCAGATCTCTCAACAGAAAACTTACAAGCCAGAAAGGACTGGGGGACCCATTTTTAACATTCTTAAAGAAAAGTAATTTCTTGGCTGAAATTACGAATGTCCTATCCCACAAGCTAAGTTTTATTAATGAAGGAGAATTAAAATCCTTCCCAGACATGTAATCCCTAAAAGGACACACCACCTCCAGACTAGCCCTTCAGAAGATCCTTAAGAAAGTTCTAAATACAGTTATGAAAGAATGGTTCTATCCATTGCAAAAGCATAGGTAAGCACAGAGTTTAGAGACCATAAAAATCAACCACAAACCCTGGAACACAAAGCAGTTTGTTTGTTTGTTGTTGCTATTGTAGTCTCATTCTGTTGCCCAGCCTGGAATGCAGTGGCACAATCAAATCTCACTGTAGCCTCAACCTCCTGGGCTCAAGTGATCCTCCCACCTCAGTCTTCTGAGTAGCTGAGACTACAAACATGTGCCACCACACCTGGCTAATTTTGGAATTTTTTTGTGGAGACAAGGTCTTGCTATGTTGCCCAGGTTGGTCTCAAACTCCTGGACTCAAGCAATCCTCTCACCTCGATCTCCCAAAATGCTGGAATTACAGGCGTGAGGCACCACACCCAGCCCAAAGCAACTTCTTAATAACAATATATTAGGAACAGATTCCCACATATCAATAATTAACTTAATGTGAATGAACTGAATGTGTCACTCAAAAGGTACATAGTGGCAAATTGGATAAAGCACCATGATTCATCCTTCTGCTGCCTGCATGAAACCCATCTCACTATAAATGACATTCATTCACATCTTCATTCAAGATTAAGAGTTGGAAAAAGATCTTCCAGGCAAATAGAAAACAACAAAAAACAATAAAACTATTCTTATATCGGATAAAACAGACTTTAAACAAACAAAAGTTGAAAAGGACAGTGAAGGGCACTACAAAATGATGAATGACTCAATTTGCCAGCAAGAACTATGCACCCAATATAGGAGCACTCAAATTTATAAAACAATTGCCAATCTAAGAGAGGACATAAACAGAGATTTTGATTCCTCACTGATAGCTTTAAACAGAACATTAAGGCAGAAAACTAACAAAGACATCTGAAACCTTAACTCAACACTGGACCAATAAGATCTAGTAGACATCTGCAGGACACTTCACTCAATAACCAAAGAATATACATTCTTCTCAGCACTTGAAATATACTCTAAGATAGACTATGTACTCAGCTGTAAAGCAGGCATGAACAAATGTCAAAAAGTTAAAATTATACCAAGGATCTTCTCAAACCACAGTGGAATAAAAATAAATATAATCACCAACAGGAATGCCCACAAACACACAAATACTTGGAAATTAACATGATTCTGGATGACTTTTGGGTTAACACAGAAGTCAAGGCAGAAATAAAAAAGATCCCTAGAAACAAATGAAAACAAAGACACAACAGACTAAAACCTCTGGGTATCATGAAAATGGCGCTGAGAAGGAAGTTTTTAACATTGCATGTACACATCAAGAAAATAGAGACATTTCAAGTAAAGAGTCTAAAGTTGCACCTCAGGAAGCTGGAAATACAAGAACAATTCAATCCCCAAACTAGTAGAAAAATGAAAATTGTCAAAATAAGTTAAAAACTAAATGAAATATTGACTAAAATATCATACAAAAGATTAATGAGTTGAAAAGCGGGTTCATTGAAAGGATAAATAAGATTGACAGATACCTGGCCGGATTAACTAAAAAAGAGAGAAAATTCATGTAAACATAAGCAGAAATGAAAAAGGCAATATTACAATAGACTCTAAAGAACTACAAAACATTATCAGAGGTTACTATGAACAACTGTATGTAAGTAAAGTAGAAAATCTAGAGAAAATGGAGAATTACTGGCAATACACAACCTTCCAAGATTGAAACAGGAAAAAATTGAAACCCTAGAAAGACCAATAATAATCCAAGAGGTTGATTCAATAATAAGAAACCTCCCTACCGGAAAAAAGCCCTGGGCCAGGTGGATTCTCAGCTGAATTTTACCAGAAGTACAAGAAGCTGATACCAGTCCTACTGAAAGTATTATAAGCAACTGAGAAGGGAGAAATCCTCCCTAGCTCATTCTATGAAGCCAATATCATCCTGATACCTCCAAATAGTAAAGACCCTATGAAGCAAGAAAACTACGAGTCAAATTTCCCTGATGAACATAGATGTAAAAATTCTCAACAAGATACTAGCACATTACATTCAACAGTACGTTAACAAAATAATCCATCATGATCACGTCGGCTTCATTCCTGGGATGAAAGGCTGATTCTACATATGCAAATCAATAAATGTAATACACTATGTAAGCAGATGTAAAACCAAGAACCACATGATCTCAATAGATGCTAAAAAAATATTTGATGCTATCCAAAAACCTTTCTTGATAAAGACTCTCAAACACTTAGGCTTTGATGGAACATTCCTCCAATTAGGAAGAGCCCATTTTTTGACAAACCTGTAGCCAACAGTATATTAACAAGCAGAAGCTATAAGCATTCCCCTTAAGAACTGGAGCAAAACAAGAAAGTCCAGAGTAATCAGGCAGGAGAAAGAAATTAGAGGTATCCAAATAGGAAAAGAGGCATTTAAATTATCACTCTTCATAGATGATATGATTATATAGCTAGAAAACCCTGAAGAGTCTGCCACTGATCAAAAGCACTGATCAAAAACATTGGTAAAGTCTCACAATATGAAAATCAGTGCACAAAAATCAGTTGCACTTCTATACACAAACAAGAAGCAAGCTGAGAACCAAATCAAAAACACAGTCCTACTCATAATAGCCACACACACACAAATACCTTGGTATTCATCTAACCAAAGAAATGAGAGTTCTTTACAATGACAGCTACAAAACACTGCTCAAAGAAATAAAGGATGACACAAACAGATGGAAGAACATCCCATGCCCATGAATTAGAAGAATCAATGTTGTCAAGACGTCTTTTCTGCTGAAAGCAATCTATGACTTCAGTGCAATCCCTATCAAACTACCAGCAACACTTTTCACAAACCTAGAAAAGACAATACTTAAATTCGTTATGGAAGCACAAAAGAGTCCAAATAACTAAAGCATTCCTTGGCAAAAAGTACAAAATGTAATGGTAGCATCACACTACCAGACCCCAAACTTTACTACAAGGCAGTAGTTACCAAAACAGTATGGTACTGGTACAAAAATAGATGCATGGAACAGGATAGAGATACTAGAAATAAAACCTCAGAGCTTCAACCAACAAAACAAACATTGGGAAAAGAAAACCCTATTTAGTAAATGGTGCTAGGAAAACTGGCTAACCACATGTAGAAGAATGAAACCTGGTCCTTACCTATCACCACATATAAAAATTAACTCATAAAATTAACTCATTAAATGTGAAACCTCAAACTATAAGAATATTAGAAGAAATCCTAGTGAACGCTTCACTATTTGATCCATCAATCCCGCTTCTGAGGATACATCCAAATTACCCAATACTCTCAATAACCAAAGAATATACATTCTTCTGAGCACTTGAAATATATCCTAAGATAGACTATGTACTCAGCTGTAAAGCAAGCATGAACAAATATCAAAAGGTCGAACTTATACCAAAAAGACACCTGTGTGCATATGTTTATTGCAGCACTACTCATAATAGCAAAAACATGGAATCAATTCAGATGCCCACTAAGGGTGGACTGGATAAAGAAAATGTGGTACATATATACAACAGAATACTACACAGACAAAAAGAAGAAAATCATGTCCTTTGAAGCAACATGGATGTAGCTGTAGACCATCGTTTTAGATGAATTATCACTAAACATTGAACAGAGCGGCACTAGGATGGGAACAGCAGACAGTGGGCACTGCCATAGGAGGTATTAGGGGCTGGGGATAAGAAATACAAAGCGCCGGGCTCGGTGGCTCAGCCTCTAATCCCGCGACTTTGGGAGGCTGAGGTGAGTGGATTGTTTGAGCCCGCAGGTTCGAGACCCACCTGGGCAACTTGGTGAGACCTCTATAATAAATCAAAAATTAGCCAGGCGTGGTAGTGCGCACCTGTAGTTTCAGCTACTTGGAAGGCTGAGGCGGAAGGATCGCTGGAGCCCAGCAGGTCGAGGCTGCGGTGGCCGGGAGCGGCCACTGCACTCCAGTCTGGGCGACAGAGTGAGACTCGAACTCAAAAAAAAAGAAATACAGAGCTACCCATTGGGTACCATATCCACTACTGGGAGTGGGCTTGGGGAGGGCTTATCAGAAGCCCAAACCTTACCTCCACAAAACATACTTATATAACAAGTTCTCACATGTCCCTCACAATTCTTTAAAAAAATCATAAATATTTTTGCCAAATGAAAAAAGGAAGTAATCAGAAAAATGCTGCAGACCTTATTCACAAGCGGTGAGCTTGCTTAGCGCTAAGAAAACCTCTGTCATGACAATACATCAACTATCTAGTGAGAATGTAGATTTAAGATCTTTAATGACATTTTATCTTTCTTTTTTAAATTATTGAACAGCAAGCACCGAGAGTTAATTTAATTATACTCTTTAATTCATGGCATACTAACTCGTTGTACTATATGAGGCTTCATTCTTAATTTAATTTTATTTTCCCTCTATTATCCCTGATTCTATTCCTCTTCCCTACATAAACATTCACTCTAATATTTTTGATGAATGCCCTTCAGTAGGACTGTATCCTTGTAAAATGAGTAGGGTTGTTTTCTGTGTATTTGTATTTTAAATTTTTGTAAACATTACTCTGTAGATGTCTCTTAATTTTTTTAAAAAAGCTTCAAACTGTTTTAAAGTTATACTTACGTTGCTGTGATCCATCTAATTATTTGCTGACATTCATAACATGCCCCCACACCCCTTTCCCGACCCCTTCCTAATCATCTCTCAGGCTACCACCAACTCCCTGATGCCACCATCAATGCTGTCGATGGTCAGATTGCCTGAGAGAAGGTACAGAACATGTAAGCAAAAGCTGCCAGTACAAAAATTTCAAGCCCCTCTGGGCTATGGGTTTCTCTCCTTATCTTTCATCATTTTTCGTAGAAGCTGCTCAATGTTTTTAAGGCATTCTCAGAATTGGAACTACAAAACTTACACGAACATCCACGATGCTTCCAGTACAGTGGTTCTCGACAGGGGGTGACTGTGTTCTCCTCAGTTCAGCGGACATTTGGCAATATCTGGAAACATTTTTGTCTCACAACTGGGGAGGTGTAACTGATGTTGTAATTGTTAGTGTAACTGACAATTGGTGAGTGGTAGAGACACTGCTAAACATCTCACAATGCAGGACAACCACCTACAACAAAGAATTATTTAATCTAAAATGTCATTAGTGCCAAGGCTGAGAAATCTTGTTATGCAGAATTATTTTTAGCTGTTCAAATGTATTCCCTTTATACATTTTTTGAGTTTTGATCTGGTTTGCTACTCCTGCTTCTGCTTCCTTGCTACACTGTTACACTGACATTCTTTTCCTCATTTGTCCTGCTTTATTTATTGGCTTGACTTCTGCTCTGTCTTGCTTCTCTAACTGTGGCTACCTGTTTTGACTAAGTTCTGTTCTTGGCGACTTCCATCTGTATACCTGCTGATAGGTTCTACTTAATGGGTTAACCTGACTTTCTATCTCGATTCTTCATACTCCTTAATATATAAGGCAACAATGTTCCTTGCTGTAAATTAATAACTGGACATTCTGATTCATACTTCATCTGTGGAAGAAATACTGCTTACCAAATAATCTCCACTAACCACTTCTGCTTCACTAATAGAACCCAGCTTTCATTTCAGGTGGAGAAAATAAATTATTAAATATCCATGACTCCTTTTCAGTTATTGGAGCTATCTAAGAAGTAATCGTTGGGTAATTTTTCTCAAATGTTTCCTAAAGAGCAGACCTACCTACTATCATGCTCCTTATTTGCTCTCCTCCTCTTCTTATTTTTTTCTTGGCATGTGGATGTCCTTAATGGAGTTCCATCCAGCAACAATCCTGAGTAATGAGGCAACCTTAAGGATGAAAATCAGTGAGAAGAATAGTGAGATAGAAAGATAGAGTTTGGGTCTATAGTAATAGTGCAACTGCCACGTCTGCCTGGTTCTGACCTTTGGCTTTATTTTATGTGAAGAGGAAGTAATGCCCTACCTTATTTAACTGTAGTGTGAGCTTATGTCATATGAATCTCTCCTAGATAGAAGGAGGTGCCTTCAGTGTGCTGGCAAAATGTCTTTATGCCTGAAAAACACCATGCGGGACTCATGAAAGTAAATTTTTCTCTGTGAATCCTTCCACCTGTTTTCCATTCAGGTAGTAGACTTTGATCTCACCTGCCTTCAAGCCTCAAGATTCAAACCATTTCAAGCTTTCATTCAACATGAGCTACCCACCTATGAAAACATCTTTTCTAGAAAAATATTATAAGCCATATATATGAGATATTTTTAGGTTTTATTTACCTGAAAATATTAGCAAGAAGCAGCATCTTCTGGCTTGGAAAAGACACTGACCTTCAAATATAGAGAAGGTACCAAATTTCCAAACTGACCAAGGAAATGGTCAAAACATTATTGATTTTAAAAGATCATTCCAGAAGAAAAAAAATTTTTTTTTCTTAAATATCATCCCCAAATGATTTACATTTTTGTGGAACTTAAACACGTAGACTTTATTTAAGAAAGCCAAAAAGCCAGCATTCAGAGGACTTGGGCAAACAGATGTGCTACATCTTTCATTAAAGGCCTGCTGAGTGATTGATGGGTTAACATTGCAAGACTTTCGTTAGCTGTCTCCATTCTGCCCTAGAAAAAGGCATATTATATAGCTGAGGATGTATTATGGTGTTTCTATATCTATGTCTGTTCTTTTCACACTGAAAGAAGTCTGTGCCACTATAGTTAAGGTCACAGAGGGCCAATATGAAGGTGTCACTGATCTATTTCTCAATTATGATGTTCTTTTTATGAGGCTGGTTGAACAATAGCATTATCAGTGTCCCTCTTATTCAGAGATATCAAGGGTTAATATTTGGACTGGATGACTGACCTCCTAAGGTTGTTTCAGAAACTATAAAATGAAAGTGACAATACATCTTCTTAGGACAGTCCTACTGCTAAAGCAGAATCAACTTTATGGATGTGGAGCTACCAAATTCACCACCTCAGAAAAGTGTATGTATTTAATCATGTAAAGATCATATCAGATTAAAGTATAGAGGTGTTGCAGGAGCTGGGGGGAGACTGGAGTTCACTGCTTCTAGTCCTTGAAAGTTCTAGGCTAAGCCAGAAGCCTGAGGAAGCACCTTTCATTCCTCTGTGTACCTGAAGTACTGGGACAGGCCTAATGCTTGGGGCAGACTCTAAAGAGATTGTTGTCTGAATAATAAATTAGTGCCAAGTCAATTGCATTTACCCAGAAGGCATTATGAAGGCCTGACCAATATCCAGCTTTGATTTTGTCTATTATCTATTTATCTATCTATCTATCTATCTATCTATCTATCTATCTATCTATCTATCATTTTATAGCTACTGACATAATCTGGCTGAAGGCATGAGAAAAATTAGTTAATTCCTAGGACAAATCTTGAAAATGTGGACCATCAGTATAACTAATAGTATATCAGGGAATATATGTGTATGCGTCTATAACTTATCAGGGAATACATGTGTATGCGTCTATAACTTGAATGGATGACCTTAAATCTTTAAGTCTCTTGAGACAAATTTATTCTTCAAGATTTTAATAAGATGACCTTGAACTCCAACCCTATTGCCCTTCTCAGTAACTCCAAAGATCTCAGAGCTTAGTTTTCCTTTTAGTCACTTTAGTTTCGAGTTCTGACTCCTGAATTGTGCCTTTTCTGTTGTGCCTTTTCTGCAGTCTCTTTGCACTTGGCACATCAGGCTGCATGTTATCTCTTTTGCTTTATTTTCCAAAGCACAAGGAATGTGGCCTAAGTAGCAGCCTTTGTGTGGGGAAACAAGTATGAAGGGGTTAAATCATTTGCCCTAAGTCACACACAGCTAGTGAGTTAGGAGACTACAGTGTGGGCGATGTTTTCAGGGACCTTACACTCTGCGACAAGGCAAATGATCATGCAGTGATGACAGGTGCCACCATGGTGGGCTGGAGGCTGGTGGTGAATCACTATGCCTGGTAGAACAAGAACGTTTTCCTGGCAGGGAAGATCACTTCACACCTGAGTCAAGATTTTAAAGACAGACAGTCAAAGGTTGGCGGAAGGCATGGTGGTACCCTGAAATACTAAATATGGTAAGTGGGAGTGGTGTATAGAAGCCTGCTTAGACAGACGTATGCCATGCCAAGGAGGTTGGGATTTAAACTGTGGGCATCAGGAGACCGTGGGAGGATTTTGAGCATTGATGGGCATGGCATGATTGGGCTTGCAGGTTGTGTTCTTTTAATAAGTTCTTTACAGTGTCCTTCCTCCTTACTGGAGTCTCTTCCTGATTTAGGTATTTAACATGGTTCCATGTACTCAGGAAAGTCCAGCACAAGGTTACTCACGATGAAGTAAGCACTGTCCCAAGAATGCCATCATTTCCTCCTCAGTTATAAGGAAACTGCCTTCTCCTTCAAATCTTTGAATGTTTGGCCTTTCCAAGTCACAGAGAACAGCTTCAGAGCTCTGGGTCACACTTCTTCTGACTTTGTCCCCAACCTTCCTTTGGAAACAGAATTAAACAGCCCATAGAAAGAAGATTGCCTTGTCCAACCCACAGGCCACGTATTACTTGTGACGCTGGCCTCAGTCAAGCCTCTATAACCTACCTGATCAAAATCTCTATTCTTCTTCATTAAAGATCTTAGGGACCCCAACAAGTAGCACTTCCCACCTTTGCAGATGTCTCAGAAATGAGGTTACCTGTGTCACCCCATAGCAGTTAAAAGCTTTCACTGATTCTGAGAAATAATGCTCTTTTAAATATGGTGAAAGTGTACTCTTATAATTTATTTAAGATGTCATTAAGTTTCTGCCAACTCTGCCCTTTCAAACCTCAGCCTCAAATTCTAAACTGGACCACTGAGCAGCAATTATCCTAAAATCCTAATCATTTGGTCATAAGTAACATTTCTCCTGACAGTCTAATAACAATAGAGTTTTCCTTCAAAGAAAATGTTTCAACTTTCATTTATAATTTTTTTCCCAGAGCAGTTGAAGCTGCCTGTAATGTACACAAAACTTATAAAATGGAAATAAAATCACCTTAGCAGGGCTTTAAACTCAAATTGAGTTTCTGAAGTCATAGTTCTCCTTTGGGACTGGCCCCAAGGCAAAATGATAACATAGGAAATATTTGCATATACACTGTTGTCAAAATTTCTCTCCCTCGATGTCTGCTTTCAGATTTTTTTTAAAAAAATTGAAGTCTCACTCCATCACCTGGGCTGGAATGCAGTGGCATACTCATGACCACCCCAGCGTTGACCTACTGGGCTCTGGCAAACCGTCCACCTCAACCTTCCAAGTAGCTGGAACAACAGGAGTGCACTATGATGCCTGGGTAGTTTTTGATTTATTGCAGAGATGATGTCTCACCAAGTTGCCCAGGTTGGTCTCGAAACTGCAGGCTTAGGCAATCCACTCGCCTCAGCCTCCCAAAGTGCTGGGATTACAGGCTGAGCCACTGAGCCCAGACTGCTTTCAGATTTTAGACTTTACTATGACTGTACAGTCATATATTGCTTCTCCCAGTGTAATTTTCATTTTGAAATTAGTTGTTTCATCACAGATTTATCCTGAGACGTGGATGAATCCAAGCAATAGGGTTGGGTGAACCCAGCTTGTCTTTAACGAATATCAATTTGTATTCATTAATTAACCTAGGAAGTAAGAAATATCTAGGGTATACAAATCCTGAATTGTGTCACAAATTACCTTTGGACTTATATATATGTTCTTGATGGGTATAGGGCTGGGTATAAAAAATTGTAGGATTATATATGTGTATAATTATTTGATTATGGTTTAATTTTTCCACTAGACTGTTAGCTCCATGAGGGTGGGGCCATGTCTGCTTTTTTTCCATTATATTTTCAAACACAGCATAGGGCACATACATGTAAATCAGTATTTGTGGTGATAATAAGATGGTTTGTTTCAGAGTCCAGAGACCTGAGAAAAAATAATGATAATTTAATTTGAATCTGTAAAATCTTAAGTAGATTCTGAGACTCAGTTTCCTTATATGAAAGTGAGGATAATAATACCTACAGGGTTATAAGAAGGATAAATAATAAGAACACAACGTTTGACACAGGGCTTGCCCATAGCAGGAACTCAACAAACATTGGCTCTCTTTATTATCCTGTAGAGTTATTTTCTATTTTTATTATCCTGTGAGGCTGGCGTCAGATGAAACTGAAATGCAATTGACAAACACTGGCGGGCAGGATGTTCAGAAGATTTTTTTACATGGGGATCCTTGATGGAGGAAGAATCTAGTTATCAGAAGCTTGACTATTGAATCACACCTTGTCATCATATGGGAGAAATAGTTTTGAGTGATGGCTGGCCCTTCAACCCTTTCTATACTCTTATACGACATGTGTTCAAGTGTGTGGTGATGGGGATGGGAGCAAGGACAGAAACAATGTAAGTAAAAATGATATGATGACTGATATCATTAAATACCCTACGTAGAAAATGTTAATAGTTTAAGTATTTGTCTAACTGAATGGAGAGAGAGAGAGAGAGAGAGAGAGAGAGAGAGAGAGAGAGAGAGAGACTTGATTCCTTCCTATAATACAAGAGAAAAAAGTTCAAGTCCCAGCTGTGGCCCTTGATGAACATGTCCAGTGAATGCACAGAGGAAAATGGTGTCTATTTGACCTAACAGCACGCAGCAGAAACCTGGCAGGAAGGAATGCCTCAGAATTTGTGTTCACATAGGAGCAAACATTTTCCTGATCATGTCTTCCAGAAATATGTTAGTTGCTTTTCAGGTGAATGGAGTCCAAGAGCAGAAAAGAGTTGAGAGATGGAGTGATCTAGATAGTTAATGATTAGTGTCAATACAGCTTCTTTGGGGCTGGTGAGTCTGGGGTTGTATAACCAGGTGGTATTTTCACTGCCTATTTAGTGATAATATACAGAAAAAAGAGCTGCTTTTGTAATCAGAGGTCTTACCTGGAGAAAACTCAGTTTCTCAGTTCTGTTACTTCTATTACTTACTAGTTATATAAATATCTCTTTTTTTCTATGCTGAAGTTAAACTTTCTTATATGTAAGATGATGATCATATATTTCCCTGCAGAATTATTTTCAAGATCAAAGAAGATAAAGTATGAAGTATAAAGTAATATGAAGTAGCTCCTAGTGGATAGTAATATTGGTGATTTAATTGAGTTTCTTGGGCAATAAGACTTGCAGAATATTGTCAACTATACCATCAAACAGCTGTGTCCATTTAATTGTTGACTTACTAGATTTTGCCTTCACAGACTCTGTCAATCCTACAGATTATTATTTCTACTTTACCTAGGCAGCCAAATTTCTATTTTCTTCATTTATTTTGTAATATTTTGGTAGTAGGTACTGGTTGCTGTGTGACTGCAGCTTCACTGCTGAGACAGCATTTTGAATGAACCTCCATGTTGGTCCCAGGAAGGAGGGATCTTATTTGACTTATTCTGCATCAGACCACTGAGGTTATTTCCTAAGTGCTATTTTTTAAAGAAACTCTGGCTTCATTATCTTTAGAGCAAACTTGGGACTTGGTTAAGCCACTTATACTCTTGAGCCAATTTCCTAATTTATAAAATGGATGGGTTGGAGGAGAAGATAACTTAACTGCTTTACCCTGAGTTAGATCCTCTGGCTCTAACAAATGCTAAACTTGTCATAGAATAGGGTTTGAGAAATTAATTGGCATCTTGTATTATTTTACTGTGTTGTGTGCTCTTGCTAAAGAAACAAGAGGTCTTAATTGGGCTTCTTTCCAAGGTCTGAACTCTCCTTGTAAGCTCTCCTTGTTACCAAGGGAGAATTGAAAGACGGAGAAGGAAAACAAAAGGGTTGTAGGTGGTCCAACATAGTTGAGATACATTACTCTGGGGATGGCAGGACCTTGGAGAGAATTCCTGCCTATGAGTACAGGTGGCTGGTCGCCAGACTTGGTGAAGTTGTCCCTCATGAAACTTGATGGAGAGGGAGTAGAGTCACAGGTCTTGAAAGAGTTTCATAAGTCTGGCCTGTGAGTATCCTCATCCTTGACATGGTAGACTGATGACTAAATGCCTTACTCTTCTCTTTGCAGACTAAGGTCCTAGTGTAATACACATGAGGGTGAGAAAAACCATGAAAAATTATAATATTGGACATTTGACTGACCTTGGTCAGCAGATACAGGATGTTAGTCAATATAGTAGAAATAAGAAAATGTAACATTTCTTGCACATTAAAGGCTCTTGAGAAATCTACATATGTTACTAGTCTGCCTCATCCTGGAGTAAAGAATTGCTCCCTCAGTAAGTAATTCACATGTCTAAATGGGGACCATTCATGAGACAGTCTATTGTATTGTTTGGAATAGTTTTCTTAAATAAAAAAAAACATAAAGCAAACAAATATCAGACTAGCATATTAAAAATCTAGAAACAATCTAAGTATCTATTAGTGGAGAATGGGTGGAGTGTGAAATTTTAATGCAATGGGCTTCAATGCCAATATTTCTTAAATGTAAGTGTGCATCTAAATTATGAACAAGTTTTGTTAAAATATAGATTCTGATTCTGTAGGTCTAGGGTAGGTCCTGAGATTCTGCACGTCTAGCAGACTTCCAGGTGATGCTGATGCTATTTAAACTACAGGCATCTCCTTGAGTAGGGTTGTACTATCCAGCAGTTAAAATGAACCAGAGCTACACTTGTCAAGATTGATAAATCCCCAAAATAACAACACTGAGGCAAAGAAACGAGTTGCAGAAGGATATGGAGGTTATGATACTATGTATATAAAATTTAAATTATTCAAAACAATATTGTGTAATGTTTATTGCAAGTACAATGAAGGCAGAGCATGGTGACTCACGCCTGTAATTCCAGCGCTTTGGGAGGCTGTGGAGGGAGGATTAGCTTGAGGTCAGGAGTTTGAGACCAGTCTTGGCAACGTAGCGAGACCCTTTCTCTACAAAAGTAAAAATAAGAAAAATTAGCCAGGTACAGTGGCTCTTGCCTGTAGTCCTAGCTACATAGGATGAGAAGGTGGGAGGATCCCTTGAGCCTAGGAGCTGGAGGTTACAGTAAGCCATGATCATGCTACTGTACTCCAGCCTGGGTGGCACAGTGAGAACCTGTCTCTCAAAATAATATTAATGATACAAATAAATAAAATAAAAAGTAAAAGAAAGTACAATGAAATTAAAACACAGTGAAAGTGCAAAAACAGGCATATGAATGATAAACATTTAATTTATAATAATGGCTAACTTTGGGGAAAGTAAGGAAGGAAATTGGGGAGATTATACAGCACTTTTAATGACATGCAATATTTATTTCTTAAGTTTGATGGTGAATGTAAAGGTGTTCACAATATTATCTTTGGTATGTCAATATCAAGACTTAAAGGTTTAGGTGGTGTGTGAGTGTGTGTATTAATTCAGCAATCTAGTAGGGATTCTGTGTAAAAATGTAAGCTTTTATACAATTTTCTGTTTGTTTTTTTGCTGAAGCATAGTTACAACTGATTTTGCTCTTTGGGGACGTGGAAGATGGTTGATATATGGTAAACAGTGCTTTATTTTAAAAAATAAAATAAAATTTATTTAATAAGAAATATGATATCTTTGGCAAAGTTTTCTGATTTTTGCACAATAGGTAATTTTATAAATACTAATTGATAACATTTAAAATTTGCCAGATGACATTCTGGTAAAAGAAGAGCTTATAAGATATTAGAAGTATGCTATTTAAAAACAGCTCATGTTATATAATTAGCCACATGTAACACTGGATGTACTTAAAAAAATTCTGATTAGTCATTTTATTTCTGTTTGAAATTAATTTTAATTTTCTTCTAAAGGGAAATAAAGAAGGACTAGGGATTTTAATGAATAAAAATACGTCACAAAAATTAAAAAAAGTTCTAATTCTTGCTCATAGCACAGGCCAATGAGGCATTTGGTGAGTGGCCTTTCATGTGGTGATTCAACCATTAGTATCTTTCAACTTCTAGGTTCTTGGGGTTCTTTTTTTTTCTTTTTTCTTTTTAGAAAGCAGGATTTATTGAGAGGACAGAAAAGTTCCCACAGTGGGTGGGGACCCGATGGGGTTGCCCCACTTCTAGGTTCTTAAGTCTTCAACTTTATCCTTTGTATCCAGCTTTTAAAGAAGGAGGAGGAGAGAATATAGGGAATTATGTGGAGGATTTTGAGGGAAAGGCTTAGAAGTGACATCACTCAATTTTACATTCCATTGACTCCAGTGTAGCTAATCAAACAGCAGGGGCATCTGGAAATGAAAGAAGTACATGATGGATACTGGCACTAAGCCTATCACTATTCTGCCACAACCATGATATGTTCGTTTAGTCAAATATTATGCAGATATTTACAAGTATCTTTTTTTTAAAGTTGGAGTCTCACTCCGTCACCCAGGTTGGGGTGCAGTGGCACGCTCATGGTCATCCCAGCATCGAACTGCTGGGCTCCAGTGATCCTTCTGCTTCAGCCTTCCAAGTAGCTGCAACTATAGGCATGTGCTACCACACCTGGCTAATTTTTTATTTATTGTAGAGACAAGGTCTTGCTAAGTTGCCTGGACTGTCTCAAGCCTGCAGCTTTAGGCAATCCACTTGCCTCAGTCTCCGAAAGTGCTGGGATTACAGCCTGAGTCACCGAGACCAGCCATACAAGGATTTTTAATTTCAATAAAACTGCAGGTAAATATAATAAGGTTTTAAGTGTATATGATAATGCATTTAAAATTATAGGCTGAGGTGAGTGGATTGCCTGAGCCCATGGGTTTGAGACCCGCCTGGGCAGCGAGACCTCATCTCTACAATAAATCAAAAAAAAAAAAAAAAAATCAGCCAGGCGTGGTAGCACGCGCCTGTAGTTCCAGCTATTTGGAAGGTTGATGCCAAAGGATCGCGGAGCCCAGCAGGTCGAGGTTGCGGTGGTCGGGAGCGGCCGCTGCACTCCAGTCTGGGTGACAGAGTAAGACTCCAACTCAAAAAAATAAAAAATAAAAAATAAAATAAAATTATAAAAATCATACACATAAATATAATATACAAATATAAAATTATATTTAATTATATATCTATGTAAAATGCAGCTTTAGAAAATAACTGGAATCTATAAAGAGAAGTAACTCAAGAAAAATATTGTAAAATGTTATCATGATTGTCAGAATGTACAGTTGTGGAAATTTTAATTTTTCTATTTTTAAGCTTATATTTGTAATATATATATTTAATTTATTTTTAATTTAACTTAATTTAATTTTTTAATTATAAAGATGTGGGGTACAATTCAGGGTTAGGTATACAAACGTTGGTTATGCAGGTACGCTTGCGGATGAGGTGTGCCCCTCCCTCCCTTAGTAGTTTCCCTCAACTGCCAATCCTACCCCCCTCTCCTGACAGTTTCCCATTGCTGCCAGTCCCTTTCTTATAGTATTATAATTGTTCAAGTTCCGCTTATGAGTGAGAACATATGGTACTCTGTTCTTTGTTTCTGTGATAGATCACTGAGTATGATCGACTCTAAATCCATCCAAGTTGCTATGAAGTCCATATGTTTGTCCTTCTTTATGGCTGCATAATATTCCACTGTATATATGTACCCCATTTTTTTGGTACAGTCCAGCTTCAGTGGGCAGCTTGGTTGGTTCCGTGTTTTTGCTATTGTGAATAGAGCTGCAACAAACATACATGTGCAGGTCTCTTTTTTGTAGAATGATTTGAGTTCCTCCAGCTATATTCCCAATAGGGCAATTTGCTGGGTCATATGGAAGGTCAATTGCTACTTCTTTCAAGAATCGCCACACTGTTTTTCAAAGAGGTTGCACTAGTTTGCATTCCCACCAGTGTAGAAGCGTTTCTTTTTCTCTGCATCCTTGCCAGCATCTGTTGTTATTTGTTTCATTAATGATGATGATTCTTACTGGGGTTATATTTGTAATCTTTTTAAAATAGAAAAGTTTATAAAGATTTTTTAACTGAGAGAACAAGTAAATCATTTTAAGTATGTCATTTTTTAACCTTTTAAAAATATTTCTGTAAATTTCTATTTTATATTTTACAAACAGAATCTATAATGGAAAATATAAAGGAATGAACTCCAGGCTGTTGATATTAATTACTTAAAGACTGGGTGGGGATGGGAAAGGGTGAGCAGAGTAAAAGGAAATAAAAATATTACAGCAAAAGAAATAATAGAGCAAAGTCAAATACTTTTCAGACAGTACAAAAATTCAGCAGAAGTTTGAGTTTAAATTTCGGGATTTGGCCGGGCTTGGTGGCTCAGCCTGTAATCCCAGCACTTTTGGAGGCCGAGGAGAGTGGATTGCCTGAGACTGCAGGTTCGAGACCAGCCCGGGAACTTGGCAAGACCTCGTCTCTACTATTAATCAAAAAATTAACTGGGCGTGGTAGCGCGCGCCTGTAGTTTTGGCTACTTGGAAGACTGAGGCGGAAGCATCATCTGAGCCCAGCAGGTCGACGCTGGGGTGCTGGTGAATATGCCACTGCACCCCAGCCTGGGCAACAGAGTGAGACTCCAGCTCAAAAAAAAAAAAAAAAAAAAAAAAAAAAAATTCAGGATTTGATATTGTTTATTTTGTAAAACAAACTTTATGTAACTTTACAAATTAAAATTAAATCACTGCTTTTTGTACATAAAACTCTCAGAATTTAAGGAATTTCTATATTGTTAATCAGGGGTAATTTTAAAAAATAAACCTCTCAGATGTCTATATTTTGCCCTTCTCTCACCACCCTGGCCTGCTTCTCTTCCCAGTAACACAGCTGCCACTGTCCACTAGGAATTAACTGGCCTTCTCCAATGCCACAATTCTCTCCCTGTAGGTTAGTGTTCTTTAACTAAATGATAGCTTTAATGTTAGCCACTATTGGAGCCTGTAAGCCATTCCTGGTTAATTAGTAGCCATGCCACACATGTACTTCAAAACAGTATTTTAAAACTATTACTTTAAAATAGAGCAAAACAACACACATGTAAAACCTTTAGAAAAATGTAGGAGTTGACACATTTCTAGAGAAAAAAAAATTTCTGCTCAAACATCTTGATATGAACAAATGATAAATTTAGTTCTCTTTTCAAAACCAATCTGCCATTTTCAAAATAAATTATTCAAACTCTAGGGGGTATCCATTCTATGGTGATGTTTACTTCTATTCATTGGCTTCAGTTTTGGAGTCCAGATGGGATTACTCTCTGTTTCCGGTTGGTTTAGGGTTGCTATAGCTGCTGGAGGTGAACTTTAGGGAACTCGGCTGGTGAAATTTTTGCCCCCTAAATGAAGAAGCTCACCTATCCTCAACTCTAAATCTCTAAATCTATTTATTTTCCATATGCAAATACCAGTAGCAAGTTGGCATGGAATTTTTGTTTTTAAAGTTTTATTGAGGTATAGTTTACATACCATAAAATTTGTGCATTTAAATGTAACATTTTTTAGTAAACTTACATTTACCATTGTCACAGTCAATTTTAGAATATTTCCATCACACAAAAATATACCCTGTTCCCATTTACAGTCACTCCCCACTTCACCCCACGCAACCTGTGATCTGCTTTCTGTTTCAATGAATTCAATTCACCTTTTTGCTATTTCATATAAGTAGAATCATAATCATATATTACACAGCCTTTTATGACTGGCTTTCACGTTAGCATAGTGTTTCCTAGCATGTATCACTATTTAATTCCTTTTTATTGTGGATAGATCACATTTTTTTCTTTTTAAATTAATTTACAAGTTAATGGTAACCCGGATCGTTTCCATCTTTTGGCTATTATAAATGATGCTGCTATGAAATACAAGTCTTTGTATGGACATATGTTTCATTTATTTTGGGTAGAGAGGGGTGGAATTGCTGGGTCATATGGGACATTTACACTTAACTTTTTAGGAATCTGTTCAACTGCTTTCCAAAATGACTATACCATTGTACATTCCCACCAGCAATGCATGAGTGCTCCAGTTTCTCCACATCTTTATCAGTACTTGTCCTTTTTAAAAAAATTTTAATTTTAAAGATGTGGGATACAATTCAGGGTTAGGTATACAAATGTTCATTATGCTGGTACCCTTGTTGATGAGGTGTGCCCCCACTACCCTGGCAGTTTCTCAATACCGCCAGTCCCACACCCACCCCCCCAG
Source organism: Carlito syrichta (assembly GCF_000164805.1). Classification (NCBI taxonomy): domain Eukaryota; kingdom Metazoa; phylum Chordata; class Mammalia; order Primates; family Tarsiidae; genus Carlito; species Carlito syrichta. Next base: position 213,927 of record NW_007246894.1, read on the forward strand.
CAGTTTTCCACTACAAGTTGGCATAGAATTTTAACTACTGGTATTACTTTGATGAAACCTCACCATAATTATCCTTATGTGGGCCAATTTTGCACTGATTATGGGACTGGACTGTACTTGGAATATATTTTAAAGAAATTGTTGGTGATCCATTTGCTTATAGTAGTTGTGTATAATGTGCTTACTTGATAATATGTTGATCTGATTTCATTGTGGTAGAGAGTATCCTAGATTCCCTCAGAAGCTACAGAAATACTGAAAATAACCAACAGATGTCTCTGGAAGGAACCCTGTTATTATCATAGAGTCTGGGTCTAGTCATTCTGGGGTGGTGACTTTGGAGCTCGGATGATGATGAAACAGCCTTATTAGATGATTTTATGTAAGAACACAATGCCTGTGTGAGAATGGGCAAATTTATGGTTCATTATTCTTTTACTTTGGCTATCACTTCAACCTAATTAATACAACATATCCAAACTGAGTCACTGCTGACAACTCTTGCATGTGTCCAACTCTTTGGGATCTTTTACCTTTAGTCACTCCTTATTTTATTTCTCATTGCCCAATTCAAAAGTTCAGATACTTGACTTAGATCTGCACCAATGATCTGATGTAGAGATAGTCTATTCTTTTTATTCTTAAATTGCAGGCAAATGATTGCATTAACACTGGGAAAGGAAAGCCTTTCGGAGTCACTCAACTCTTGATTTTTATCCACACACAAGATTGTTATCATGATGGAATGAATAATGTTCTCTCATCTCAAGGTAATTTTCTTTCATCTATTGCAAACTGTCAGTATTTCTCTTTCTCTGTAATGTATTGAGGATAGTCAGTAGCATCAGACATAGGCTATGTATAAGACTAACCGATAAATGCTGATTTTTTGGTCTCCCACCAAACAACCTCACCATAACTTGAATTCTCTCTTCTTTAGCTTTTCTTTAAACTGTTTTTATATTTAGTTTCAATGTTAATTTCTGCCTTTTTATTTGCAGTAATAGTTTTTATTTCAATGGTGTTCATGCTTCATACACATGTTGGAGTGATTACTGCCCTGAGTACTGGATTGCCCCAACATCTTTGGGAGAAGTGCAGCATTAAGTTGCTTTCTCCCTCCCCAGGAGTCTGAGTTTAGCTGGTCTCAGCGCAGGAGGGAAGAAAAATACCACATTTCTACAGTGAGCTGGGTGCACTAGGATAGATTGTGATTTGGGGTGTGGCTGCTTCCATGAGGCATAGCTCTTCCAAGACCATCTTCTTTGCTCTTGAGTTTACTTATTAACCGCCTGTGAAAGTAGTTGCAGTGGCCTGAGAAAATCCATAAACTGAATGCTGGTAAACTTTGAAGATGAGAAGTACTTTATAACTGCTAATTATAATTTATTAAATTTTTTTACTGTTTTATTATTTGGAATTTTATCTATAAAATCGGTGTTGACAAGTTAAATATGCTGAAACATCTTTGCTTTGATGCAAAACAAATATGATGATTTAAACCAAAATTATGATTACAAAAATTTTCTTTTGGAACTGTTGCTTTAAAACAAAATGAAATCTAACCAAAACAAATCAAGCCAAACCATTCAAACAACAGTGATGTCCTTACCAATGACCAACATATCCTATTATGTCACCACATATGATGACATGTGCTTAAAATTGTAGATTTTGAAGTTCTAGACCTGGGTTAAGATTCCAACTTTGTCAATTACTAACTGTAGCATACTAGGCAGTTATTTAACTTTTCTAGGCCTCAGTTTTCTCATCTGTAAAATGGGATGTTGGGAGAACTAAGTATGATACTTTAACAGTGTGACTCTCACTTTGCCATACATCAGTTTGCAGCTGTATCTCATTTATTCAATCCCATGACCTTTTATCGGCATCGACTGACTGGTTGATGTCTGAGACTAATTATTTGGTGTCCTTGGTGCACTGGTGATGAAACATTTGTTAATATTACCCTTAAGTAACTGTATTTTTTGAGACTATTTCAAGGCTAGGAAAAAAAGAACAAAGTAACTTTTTTTTTTTTTTTTGAGTCAGAATCTCACTCTGTTGCCCAGGCTGGAGTGCAGTGGCACTCTCACGGCCACCCCAGCATCGACCTGCTGGGCTCTGGTGATCCTTCCACCTCAGCCTTCCACATAGTTGGAACTACAGGTGTGCACCACCACGCCCAGCTAATTTTTTATTTATTGTAGAGACAAGGTCTTGCCAATTTGCCTGGGATGGTCTCAAGCCCGTGGGCTCAGGTAATTCACTCACCTTGGCCTCCCAAAGTGCTGGGATTACAGGCTGAGTCACCCAACCCAGCCCAAAGTAACCTTTTTATTCTCTGACTTCCACAATATCAAATTCCACTTCTTCTACTTTTTTTTTAAAGCACGTCTTCCAATAAAAACACACTAATAAAACAAACAAATCCAGTGCAAACAACAAACACTCTTTTTGGAGATCCTTTAACTGATATGTTTTCTGAAAACTAATGTAAATTATAAACAAAAAACAGTAGAAAAAAACTAAAAATCCAGTATTTTCAGAAAATTTTTTGTAAGCTGTTAAACTTTTAGTTACTTCATGTTTGACTGCCAACTTAGTTATCTGTTGGTTGATCTGTTAATTTAGAGCAAAGATCTTCCCTTCCCTTCCCTTCCCTTCCCTTCCCTTCCCTTCCCTTCCCTTCCCTTCCCCTTCCCCTTCCCCGTCCCTTTCCCTTTCCTTTTCCCTTTTCTTCCTCTTTTCTTCTCTCCCCCATTCTCTGTCAGCAGAGAAGGCATAACCTTTGTTGAGTTCTAAATTAAGAGATCTTGGTTCTAGTCCTGTCTTGGCTAGTCCTGACTTACTGTGAATCTGGCTTCCCCATGTAACTTGTCTCTCGTCCTCAGTTTTCTTTTGGTAGGATGCTATGTGATTACGATTTGGGCTTTAATAGTGATTCTATTTTGGCCAAAAGTGTAGAGGTTTCTAAGTCTCAACCATTTTGTCCTCAGCAACTCATCATTTGAGATAAATAGAATGCAAACTAAGAAAATAAGGGCAATACGAATAAAGTTAACAATGACTTTGGCCTCCAAGTTTAGGTAATTCTTCTGAGAACCCAGTTGAACCCTGAGAAAGACTCCCCATTTTGTTGTTTTGTTTTGTTTTAATACCAAATAGGAAAAAGGAACAAAAGTCTGTTTATTTTTCCTGTAAGTATTTCCCCTGTTCTTACCCAATAGAGCTGAAGAGGAGTAAATGAGAAGCCCAGCAAATACTCAGCAGCTAGGGCTATCTGCTTCCATGAGATAGCAGGAGAGAGGAAAGGAGCAAGAGAGTGAGAGGGAGTGAGGGGAAAGAGGGATCCAGAATCTGACAACACTGCTACGCTTGACCATTCACACATCACAGTGGGAAGGAACATCCTTCACATCCATCATGACTGATCTTTACCTGGGTCCAATAACGACACCGGTAGACATCTATCTATCTATGAAGCAAATCATTTAACCTTGCTGAAAGAGAGGTCTGGTCTTTGCCCTTGGCTACTGAAGGTTGTCTCTAAATCCTTGGAATGTCCTGGCTGATAAGGTGTCTTTGTCTAACAATGTGATTGATAGTGGGAACTTTGAGTAATTGGATATTAGATCAACCTATGAAGGGGCTGGGAGTTAAGGTCAGTTACATGAGCAAATGGCAATGAAGCCCTAGTTAAGAGTCAGGACACCAGACTCAGGTGAGCGTCCCTGTTTGGCAATGCTCTGTGTGTATTGTTACAATCACTGACAGGAGGAATTAACACTGTCCATGACTCCAAGGAACAAGAAAACTGGAAGTTGCCCTCCTGGACTCTGTCCTGTGCCGCCCTTCCTTTGGCTGATTTTAATCTGTATTCTTTAGTTATAGTAAACTGTAAGTATAACAGCTTTCAATGAGTTCTGTGAGTACTATTAGTGAATTAGTGATACTAAGGGTAGTCTTGAGCATCACCTTTCAATGGATGTCAAGGGTGAGGGAAGTCTTCATATTATCTTACAGGACTTTGTAGAAGATTAGCTTAGATAATATGTGCTAAAGCACTGATCATAGTGCCAGGCACAGAGTAAACCTTAAATAAACATCTATTGTTGTTATTATTTTGTATCTGCTGAAGTAATACCATGATGAGAGTGAAGGATCTGAGAAATCACTCAGCTAGCATTACCAGATTTAGCAAATAAAAATATAAGGCATGTTTCTATTATAAAAATGTTGTTCATTTGAAATTCAAATTTAACTGAGCTTCCTGTATTTTATCTGACAACTCTAAACATTATCCAACCTATCTTCTGGATGAAGAGGCTGATGTCCACAGAGGTTAAACATGCTGATATTTATAGTTAGAATGTGGTTGACCTGAAATAAGAATGCAGATATTTTGATTCCCAGGCATTTAGAAAAGAAAAAAAAAAAGAAAAGAAAATGAGCTGCTGGTAGAGAAGAAATCCCTTGAGAGGAAGACTAATAAAGAAATGGAAAATCTGGTGATGTGTAATGAGGGCTTTGATTTTATACACCTATAGTCACTCAATAATGGAACCTTAGGATGTCTCCCAAGTTTTATCTAGGGAGTCATCACTTGACAGTGAAATTTAAATTTTATGTGCTAAGACAGGCCATTTCAAATCTATTCTGAATGTAACTCTTCCCAATGTCTTGATACCGTCTCTCTCTCTCTCTATATATATCTATAGATATATCTGCCTGTCTAAAGGAAATTGGTATTTTGATGGTACCTGTCATATGTATTGGAACTTAACTGGTGATATTCCCCTACCCTGGTTTAGTTCTTTATAGTTACAAAAATTAGTACTTCCACCTCCATAATAACTTAGAGGAATAGACCGAGAAGAAAGAAGAATCTCTATTTTACAAATGAGGAGACTGATGCTCAAAGAATCTTTGGCATGTTTAATATCACTGCCTGCTATGATCAGCAGGAGGTATTAGGTCTCCCAACTCTTGGCCCTGGGATTTTTTTCACTATTCAGCAGTTCATGATTTCAGACATATATAGACTAGATTAGAAATGAATTAGAGAAACACTTATTTTCATTAGAGCACCTTTGTGTGGTATTTTAATTGTTAATGATGAGAGATGTAATGGGAAGAGGTGAGATTTCTATACCAGACTGACAAGATCTGCCTTCACTACAAGGGTTGAGCTTCTTGGGAATTTCACCTCCATGAGCCTCAATAATAATAACATTTATCTGATGGGACTGTTGGGTGCATGAAAATGAAATGATGTCAGTAAAATGCCTGACACTTTAGAAGAAACTGTTAGGATGTTAAGACCCATTCTTTTTAATCTCACTAATAAGAAATAAGTGAAGTATTGATTAACTTGTCTTGATCATTAAATTTTGATTTTGGGAGACATAATTAGAAAGTTGTTCACCAATCAAATTTTTTAGATAATATTTCCTCTAAATTGTTTCCATGGGTTCCTAGGTTTTAGATAGGATTTTGTTTGAAATTATACTTTTGTGGTTTAAACATTTATGTTTAGCTTGAGGGATTCATGGAAAATCATTGTCTATGGGTGGTCTCAAACTGGCTGTTTTAGATGAAACTGTTTATTTTGCAGATAATTCAGTAACAATGCTGTTTTGACTTCTCTACCCTGGATAGTATCACATTTTACAAACATATGAGTAAAACATGCTGATGTGAAAAACAAAGGTGCTTTCTTTCAAAATAAACATAACCTTCTCAAATCATGAGGATCAACTGCAGACTTGTCTATATAACTTGTCTGACTAATGTCTATATTATATTTGGCAAGAGAAATTGTTTGAATCGTCAACATAGTAATTTACAAAGCTTACTTCACAATGTGCCATAGTTTAATATCTGTGTTTGGGAAAGAATTGCAGAACCACTCTGACCTCATTAAAAGGAAGGACAGTAGATTTAGACTCATGATTTTGAAAGTCTTCAACTTGATTTGGACTTTTAAAACATTATCCTCTCAGTTTTCCATGATTCTATTAAATGCCTTGTTCTATCTTCCTGGAATATTTAAAAGGAGAAGCCTTTAGATTCATTCTGCTCTTTTACTTAGAACATTGGCTGTAAATTGAATTCACTTGGGGTTTTTTTACTATTCTGATGCTCAAGCCTTGCTTAGAACAGATAAATCATAATTTCTGGGAATGGAGCACAGGCATCTGTACAGTTTTAAAGCTCTCCAAGTGCTTCTAGTCAAGATTCAACATCTATCTTAGAAAAAAAGACCAATCTTGTTGGCCAGAACAGTAGCTGAATGTTACTGTCATCGAGGAGAGGCGATCAGTGCCTAGGGCCCCACCCTCAGGTGCTCTGATTTTATTGATCTGGGATTTTTCTCTATTAGACAATAATTTCTCTGTAATTCTTATCTATGGCACAAACCATAGGTTTGATTCCCTCAATGCAAAAGCAGTAAACTCCTTTTCTTGCTTCTACACATTTCTGGATGGTGCTTAGATATACAATTCCTAGCTTTTGTTATATTTTATTAAATACTTTAACCTTCCAATTTCACACATACATTCATATGATTAAAACAAAAGTAAAAGATAAATACATACTTCCAAAAAGACAAATTGTGCCAATAGAGGAGAATTTTTTTTAAAAGCCAGAAATGTTAAAATGATAACAATTCAGTAACAGATAACTTACTTTTCAGCATTTACAATGCCAGAAACTGTGGTAAATGTTTGTTGGGCGTTTTCTTATTTGAACCTCACAACAATCTTGTGAGGTAAAGGTGATGGTTAATTTCAGTTTTCAACTGAGGCTATACTATAAATTTTTTCATCTCCACGGTCACATACCTAAGTGGCAAAGTGTCAGGTCTGAGATTTTGCCATATTCATAAGCTCACTCATTAGCTTCTTATAATTTTATGGATGCCAGCAAAAGCGTGAGACCCCTGGACACAAAGAAGTAAAAAAATACAGCAGGCAACATGATTTTTACATTCCTGTGGGTTACTCCTGTCCCCCAAGTTGCAGGGAGGTAGTGTGGAGGCAGACTCAGGTGCACGTAGTGGGTGTGCATCATAGCTGAGGAACCCCAAACTTAGAATATCCCTGAGGAATCTCAAGCCTATGAAATGTGGGGAAGGAGTATGGGAGGGGTAACAACTGAGGCAGATTCAGATGGACACTGAGCATCACAGCTGAGCTTGCCCAAGCTTAGGAAATCCCTAAGATATGATTTGAATGTGTCCCTTTAAAATTCAGGTGTTGCCGGTGTGTTAGTATTTAGAGGTGATTAGGTTTCATGTGAATGGGATTAGGTGCTCTTATAAAGGGACTTAGTGAAGGGAGTCTCCGTTTACCCTTCCACCTTTCACCATGAGAGGACACAGCAAGAAGGGTCTCTCCAGATACTTGATACTGGTGTCTTGATCTTGAATTTTTCAAACTCCAAAACTGTGAAAATAAATGTCTGTTCTTTATACATTATCTAGGTTGTGGCACTCTCTTATAGCAGCATAAAAAAGATAAATTTAAGAAATCTCAATCTCTTTAGTGGGCTATGTGCAAACTTGTTCAACATTTGCCCTGGATGGAGACATTAGCTTTACGATACTGGACAGCAAATGAATATGCCCTTTGCTACAATTAGACTATCTCTGTAGTTCAAGGTTGTTCAATATACAAACGTCTTTGAAAAGATATTTCAGAATAAAGGCAGCAAGTACTTCTGCCGACAAGATGTGCAGCAATGCAAAAGATCCATGGAGAATGTATTCCAACATGGAGACATGATTGATCACAGCTGGTTTGACTCTAGAGTGTGCTTTTATTTACAGCCTCTCCTTGATTAACTGAAATAGGTACTCAGAAGAGGGAAGATTGGGGGATAAAATTCAAGGCAATAGAGTGGGAAAGTGTGGAATAAGTGTTTAAGTTAAGAGAGGGATTAAATAGTGCTATTTCTATGTTATGTAATAGTTACCTTTAAAATCCAGGTGTTGCCAGTGTGTTAGTATTAAGAGATGATTAGGTCATGTGGACTTCTTCCTTGTGAATGGAATTAGGTGCCCTTATAAGGGGGCTCAATGAAGGAAGTTTAGGATACAAATTAGTTTAGGATACACATTACTCCACCCTGTTTCTATCTGGCTTGAATTTCTGTGCAGAACTGTCACTTTTTACTCTTTTTCCTACTGTTGGTACCTTCAGAAACCAATGAAGAAGGTGTGAAGTTGAGTGTTTTTCCTGTTAGAACAAAACGCCACAAGGTGAGATCTTGGAGTTTTCTTCATAGTACCAACATTGTCAATAAGACATTCCAGTTAATATAGTATTGAACCATGGCCAGATTGTGGGGTTCATAATTGTATTGTTTCTACATAAAATATCATTTTAGGTAGCCAGCCTTTGAATGAACTTTTGTAATGCAATTTACCATAAACGAGTAGGGTTTCTGTATCATTAGTTGGTGTGGGTCTATATTTTTAAAACAGGCATATTTTGAAGTAAACCACTGAGAGAAAATATCTTAGATACAACAAAGTTATATGTATTTTAATATCAACTGGATAAATCACCCAAATACAGAGGGTGCGAAAAAATGTATACACACTTTAAGAAAGAAAAAAACTCTATTAAAGTTGTAATACTGGCCAGGCTCAGTGGCTCAGCACTTTGGGAGGCCAAGGCGAGTGGATTGCCAGAGCCCATGGGTTTGAGGCCCGCCCAGGCAACTTGTTGAGACCTTGTCTTTACAATAAATCAAAAATTAGCTGGGCGGGGTAGCACGCGCCTATAATTCTGGCTACTTGGAAGGCTGAGGCAGAAGGATCACCAGAACCCAGCAGGTTGAGGCTGCGGTGGCTGGGAGCATGCCACTGCACTCCAGTCTGGGGGACAGAGTGAGACTCCAACTCAGAAAAAAAAATTATAATACTCAATATATACCGATAACAAAAGATGAACACAAATTACATTTGACTTCTGCAATTACAGGAGGTGCTCAAAGTAGTTACCATCAGTGTCCAGACACTTCTGATTATAGGGAGCTACTGCTTGAGCAACATTGAGCAAAGTGTCCACTTGTATCGCTGTGTATGCTGTTTCATTTTCTTCCTGTAGTACTGCCAGTGTAGCTGGTTTTCTATAGTGCACCAGATCCCTTAAGGTCGCCCTAGGTAGAAGAAGTCAAATACCACTTTGAAATGGTTTTGCACACCTCAAATGACAACTGTGCTTTCACCATTTTCTTTTACAGCCCTGCCTGACCCATGGTGATGCTAGCATTAATTTGATTAACGCCATCTTTTGAGCGAATGTCATACTACACATTGCTACTGTAATTCAATTCAACTTCAAAAAATAATACATAGATAACATCTGTTAACATGTGTGTACTTTTTTGACACCCCTCCCCCAGTATATAGTCTAAGAGTAGCATAATAGAATATACTCTGAAATGGTGCATACATTAATATGACATGAGTTCTATTGTTTTATTACATAAAGTGTCTGTTCTTCAATTTATAGAAGGATGAAGAGGTTCAGTGAGTGCTTTGCTGGCTTCCTACCCTTATGAAAACAGCCAATAATTATCTTAATATCTCCTGAAATGATCTACAAGTAACTCAGATTGATGACAACTTGAGTGGTGCCAAAAGACTTGGCAAAAAAGTCAGAGACTTCTTTGAACACGGCCATTTGTGCTGACCTGCTCTGTAATTCAATATAATATGATTTGACGATGCAGCATAACATTAGGCTTCTAGTACAAAACTGGGAAGCACTGTTCTCTCAAGTTATCAACATGAGAAAAATATGGCTCTGGACTACACGTGTTGAAAGGGATTCATTTTCTTTTGGCTATTTGCTAGCTTAACATGCCACCGTTGAGTCTGGGACTACTGGCCTATGTAAATGAGCTGGATATGCCCTGAGTGATCTTTGATTCTTCACTATCCAGAGGTAACAAAGTGGACAATAAATGACAGGGAGTTGAAAGCAAAGACAAGTTTTTGCTTAGTGTTATTTTCCTATGAAATGATGGCCTAGAGAAACCTATTCTTGCTTGCTAAATACCATTTTTAAAAAGGATCATTAGTCCCAACTCTTTTTATTCCTAACTTTCATTGAGGATGAAAAGATGATCCATTTACTTGCTTAAAATTATCCCTATGGCATTCTTGGTGATAGATTCTTTTCCTAAATATGTCAATTTAGTAACCTTTCCCAAGGAGTAAAGTGACGTGGTCGTGGGGGTCTGAGACAGCAGCATGGCATCTCTTCTATTATATCTCTTAACTGTGATAATGGTGACATTTTGTGACCTTTCCATTTCAATGTGTATCACATGGATCAAGCTTTTGTGTTTTATTACAGCTTTCTTTTCATCGCCACATGCTGAATTTTTTTTTAAGAAATACATTTTATATTTAGCTTCTTAAAAAGATAATGTCGATATTAGGGTTACATTTCCAATGGAAGTTAATTCTTAAAACCTATTCATTAATTTCACTTAATTATTAAACAAATACTAAATGTGAATCCACAATGAACCAAATAGAAGGCTATATGCTGCAGACAAAGAGATGAATTATTCATAGTCTCCACGATTAAGGAGTTTATAGCCCTGCCTGTCAGAAGACATGTCAGTACTCCTTGCTAAGTAAATCACTTAGAATTTTTAACTAGTTGGTGTGGGCATGAGTTTTCTAAAGTTGGAGAGACAACTAGATGAAACATGTTGGATATAATATGTTCATTCATTTCTCGTCCTTCCCGAAATTCTTCTAAAATTACACCATAGGATTTTTTTTTAAATTAAAAATCCAAGTCAGGTGTGGTGGCTCACTCCTGTAATCCTAGCACTTTGGGAGGTAGAGGCAAGAGGATTACCTGAGCCCTGGGATTCAAGACCAGCCTGGACAACTTGGCAAGACCTCGTCTCTACAAGAAAAAAAAATTAGTGGGCATAGTGGCATGTGCCTGTGGATCCAGCTACTTGGAAGGCTGAGGCAGAAGTATCACCTGAGTCCAGCAGGTTGATGCTGTGGTGATCATGAACATGCCACTGCACTCTGGCCTGGGTGTGAGAGTGAGACTGTGATTTAAAAAAAAGAAACAAACCAAAATCTACTTAAAAAAGAAAGAATAAAGTAGAAGACTACAGTCAACTAAAGACATTAAGCAATCTTTTTAAATGCTAGAAAGCTGCTGGATACATAGTAATTGACTTATCAGACTATAGAAATGTTACATGTAAGTCTGCTCCTAGAAAAGTCAAGCCACTTTGTCATATGGATGCCTGAAAAGGCTAAGGAGGTTGTGGTGTCATGTACCTCAGGAACAAGATTACAGGATTGGACTGAAAACAGGAAGATCAGTTGAAAGTCTTGAAAGTATCAGTTAAACCACCACATCCCCTAGATGTTGAGTCAACCAAGTTTTGACTTGGAGAATTCTGACTGTACTCGAGGATGACCGTGATGAGCTGCACTAAAACCACAGAATTAAGTGAAAGGCTACATACCGAATTGTGAGATTCTTTCTCATATTATCTCTTCCCTACTTGGTTCCTAGAATGTTCTCAGCTGGGTGACTTCTTCAGGAAAGTTGCTTTTTTGGGGAAACTGGCTAGCCTGAAAGGAAAATCCTACACACTAAATTGGGGGTTTCCTGATAAAATGCCTAACTTTAAGTTGATTGTGTTACAGCAATGCTCACCAATTGTCAAGATCAGTCATGTACTATATATAGAGTTTCCAGTCATCATTTCAGTGCCTTGTTCTTAAGTGTGAAGGGATAGTAAAAATCACCTTTCAAGGGAACCTCTATAAGATAGAAAGGCAGAAAGGAAGTAAGAAAGAGAGAAAAAAAGAGGGAGGAGAAATAGAAAAAAGTCAGATGAAACAGAGGCAGTTAAGGCAGCAAGCAAAAAGAGACACACAGACACCCCGACACACAGACGTTCTCCCCATTCACATCCTAATTAAAGTCCTCATAGAGATTGAACATATGAATTAAGAACAAGGTACCATAAGATAAACAGCAGCCAGATAAAAAGAAAGAGCTCTTGGAAATGGAAAAAAAAAGTAACAAAAATTAAAACAGAAGGGTAGGAAGATAGATTGTGAAATATCTTCCAAAAAGAAAGTTAAAAACAGTAAACCTTGAAGGTCCAACTTTCAACTGATATGCATTCCAGAAGGGTGAACAGAGAGAAAGGAGATGGGAGGAACTATCAACTTATAGGAACATTTCCCAGTTTGAAGAGCCTACCAATATTCCCTCAAGAAACATCAAGTAATGTATTTTATCTGGGTATATCACAATGTCAAGGTCAAAGTGAAGAATGTTTAAAACTCAAAGGATCTAAAAAGAAAAAAAATCATGTAAATGTATCATAAATCATAATGGCATTATAGTAACACCAGACTCTATAGCAGGGATTGGCAAACTGTTTTTGTCAATAAAGTTTTACTAGAACATAGCCATATCCATATTTTAATTAATTGTCTATGCCTGCTTTCAAGCCGTAACAGCAGAGTTGAGTAGTTGCAACAAAGATCAGGTGACCTGCAAAGCCTAAACATGTGACATCTGCCTGTTTATAGAAAAAAATTGCCAACCGCTAAACAAAAAGACAACTAATTCCTTCAAAATTATGAGAAAATATGATTTATAGCTGATAATTTGTTAGCAGACACACTAACAAATGTGTATACAGAATAATGGTTTTTTTAGAATTGTAAATTCGTGAACGTTTCACTTCTAAACACCCTTTCTCAGAAAGCTACTAAAGAAGATAAAGAGAATTTGCAGGGAAATTGATTAAAGCAAATTTCAAGTTGAAATTTGTAGAGCAAACAATACAATTTCAAGCAGGCCAATGGAGGGTTTAGTAGGGATATTCCAATGAATAAATAATATTGCTGGAACACATACCTGATAAATATATTCACAGGAGACATGGAGCCCATGGGATGGCTTAGTGTTAGGTACACATACATTTTACATTAAATACAAACCTTGAGAAGCAAAAGTTTGTACAAGAAATAAAATATAATGACAGCATACTTAGTTGTATAACTAGAAACAATATTTATTTCATAATAATAATATAACACTGAATAACAGTTAACTCCAAAAGATGATACAACCATATCTGGAAGATGGAAATGGGAAGTAGTTACACATAACATATGTGCTTGTGTGTTGGGAATGGCTCTTATGGGAGCTAATCTTTCTCTTCTATGTGAGAACTGAATAGTTAATAGCAATTTAATAATGTTATTTTGAAATATGAATGAAATACCCTAAGAAAAAGCTGAAAGAGATAAAAGTGGTTGCTTTTATAAGTGATATTTGGTTGTTGGCAATAGACTCAGGAATGAGGAGAAACAGGAAATAAGACAAATTTTTTTTTTAATCATTATGAGTCTCATTTCTTCTTTGATTCTTAAGCTGGAAACCTCTATTACTTTCATAAAAATGGAAATTAAATCTTAATAAAAAAATGGGAGATCTGAAGGTTAATCATTTAATAATTTGAGCCTATTTGAAAATTTTAAGTTGTCAGCTTTCACATATAAAATCAGATGTTCATGGCTGGTAAATTTTTTTCTGGGCAAAATGCTATCATTTTGCAGATTAAAAATTTCCCTCATTTTCATTGCACACAGCTATTTCACAATGAAGGAATATATCTAAATCACTGAGAATTTGAAAATGGTTCACCTTTCTAGAAACAGGTCAAATTTTCAAGGGAAAAGTAGTGAAAATATAATTCCTTTTAAGCAGTTTCAGCAATCTGTAATAAATACAGTCATTGCAAAGATTTTTAGAATGTAAAACTAACTTTAAGGTAGATGGTTTAATGCCAGAAGAAAATTAATAATACATAATTATAAAAGAAGAGAATAAATATAAAAATGATAGATACAAAAATCTGCTCATTAAACTGAAAGATTAACCTGGCCTATGAGTTGGGAGTTGCAAATATATTCTTGGCCAGAATAATTGCTGCATCTTTTGTGTAGGATTAATAATACACCTTCACTGGTAATCATGATTTATAATGCAATGCATATTTTATAGAGGTTCAATCACATACTTTCCCAAATAAATTTTTTTCTCTCCAGTGCACTGTTGGGACCAGAACCTAAAAGTTCACTAATGTTCTCACTAAAATTCATAGAGACATAGTAGTGCTCTTAGAGCAATTAGAAGCATAATTCAGTTGAATGTCAAAGAATATAAATTTATGCATACATTTTTGGAAATATATAAAAACTGAGAATTGTGCAATTTTCAAGACTTGCCATTCCCAAGTTTTAGGGAAAACAATAAAGAATAAAATATATATGTGCAAAATGGTAGACAAAGATAGTCAAGAATTAAGATCATATTTAGAAAAGGCAGTTATTTTGGAATCTGGTTATTAGCAGTTCTCAAATTCTGCAGATCCATTCTCCTGATTCTGTCTAATTTAAAGTTATTTTTGTAAGGTAGATGTGACCCAACTGCCAGTTGCTATTCTTGAATTTTTTAGTAAACTATAGGAAATTTTCTGGTCAAATATATATTCTTTATTTCTGTTTGAGTTTCTCCGTCAAATTCCCATTCTCATAGCAAGCTAGATGAGAAATAGGACATTGCAAGGCTACTGCCATCTTTCTTGCTTTTTTGTTTTGAAATGTATTTCAAAAAACTTTGTTTAAAATAACTTAATTGGAACTAGGTAGTTAAGGAGATTTGGGGGGTGATAGGAGAAAGCAGAGTTGAACACTGAAAAGAAAAAAAATATATAATAGCAAATGTCCACCATGACCCCTCTACTCCTGTGGCTCCTGCCAACCCTCTCTTCCCAGAAACAACCAGCCTAGCATTGTACAGTTGTTCTATATACAATCAGCATTGCAGTGCTCCACTTTGTGTGGAAAGAATGATGGCATGAGGTAGGACTTTATTAAATCATTGGGCAATAGCTAATGGTTTGGTTACATGTTTGGAAAATTGGAAGAAGTACAACTGGGGAAGCAGTGGCAAGAAGATCTGGAAGAAAAATGTGGATGGATCTCTCAAACTAAGAACTCAAATGCTCATCTGTGTCTCCATAGTAAAGATCATTCTTTATAATCAAGTGAGTAGGATGTTTACTCAGATGTTTTTATTTTTTATTTTTGAGACAGGTCCTTTCTCTGTCACTCAGGCTAAGTTCAGTAGCATGACCATAGTTCACTGCAACCTTGAACTCCTGGGCTCAGCCTCCTGAGTAGCTGAGACTAGAGATGGTGCTACCATGCCTAGCTAATATGTACTTTTTGTAGAGAAAGGGTCTTGCTAGGTTGCCCAGCCTTTTCTTGAACTCCTGTGTCAACCAATCATTCCACTTCACTTTGATTTTTAGCCAGTCATTTACCAAGTTTATCCTAATGCTTTTTCAATGAGATCATAAAGTGGCCATATTGGTAGGATATGCTTCTTCCTGGGTTCAAGAATGAACACTTCTCACCAAGGCTGATCCTGGTTATTCCCACCATTGAGACTCTGATTTATTAGAAAGCAGCAATTAACTTGGGACCTTCATGTGGTTTTGTACCTCTGTGACCATCTAACCATGATTGCGATGGAGCTTTTTTCTTTTAAAGGATGTATTTAAGGCCGGGCTTGGTGGCTCAGCCTGTAATCCTAACACTTTGGGAGGCTGAGGTGAGTGGATTGCTTGAGCCTGTGGGTTAAAAACCAGCTTGGGTAACCTGGGGAGATCTCTTCTCTACAATAAATCAAAAAGTAGCTGACTGTGGTAGTGTGGGCTTGTAGTTCCAGCTGCTTGGAAGGTTGAAGCAGAAGAATCACTGGAACCCAGCAGGTCTATGCTGGGGTGGCCGTGAGTGTGCCACTGCACTCCAGTCTGGGCGACAGAGTGAGACTCCAACTCAAAAAAAAAAATGTATTTTTAGTTGCCTTTGTTTGTTGGCTCATTTAGGCAAAAATGATGAGTATGATAGTATGATAGAAATGTCAGGGTAGAAATCAGAAAACCTGGATCAGAGCACTTTTATAATGAGAATAATAATCCCTACCCCCAATGTTGCTATGTTCATTAAATAAGACATTTTAAATGCAAATATTTGCAAAAAATATAGTAGCATAAGTGAGAATTATTAATTATTAATGGAACTTTTAGTATATTTCAGCTTGTTTCTCAGAAAATAAGCCAATGTAAGACAACATTTATTCCTTCATAGAAAAAGAATTTATTAAATTATTACTCTGTGTCTGGCAGTATTTTAGGTACTAAATATAAAGTAGTAAACAAAATGAAGTTTCTACTCATAAATCTGATGCTAGTGGTTATATAGAAAATAAACAAAACATAACTAAATGTAAAAAAAAAGAGATTACTAAGTTTTTTTTTCATGTTGGTATATACTAAAACAAAGTGTTACAAAATAAGGTTATTGGGAGAGTTATTTTAGTTTGCATTTCCAAGGAATAGATTTAGAAATTAGACAAGGAAGCCAATAGAAGAAGTGAAAAATTTGTCCAAAGGAATATTCAAGTAGCTATGTCAGGTAAGAACATGGTGTTCAAAAGAGAAATTGAGGCTCAGATATAAATTTAGGAGTTTTTAGCACCTGGAAGTTGTTTAAAGCCATTGGAAAGCATGAAATAACCCAATGAGAAACTATATCATAGAAATTAGGAATAATCCCAGGTCTGAGCCATGTGAAATTCATGTATTTGGTGATTGGACAGAGGAGAAGAAATTACAAAAGAGAGTAAAATTGAATGACTGGAAAGGTGGGGGAAAACCTCAAAATATGAAGTCATAGGGCAAGAGAAGAAAGGGTTTTTGGAACAAATAAGTGATCAGCTGTGTTAAATATTGCTGAAAGATTGAGAACACAGAAGAAAGAAATGTAATCTATGGATTTGGCAGTATGGAGGATATTGGTAACCATAAGAAGAGCCATTGTATGGAGTGTTAGTGGTAGAAGATGGATTAGCTATCTGAAGAATGAATGAGAATTGAAGAAAATTGAATTACTTTTCAAAAAAGTCTATAAAGACAGATCCAGAAGATCTAATATGTATAAACCAGAAATTCCAAAGGTCAAGAACTAATAAGGCAAAATAGAAAAAATAATAAACATGTAAGAAATTAGTTGGCCTCAAATGCAAATTTGAATCTTCAAAATGATAGGAATCCTTAAGTGGCAGACCCTCTTTTTAATTTTTATTATAAAAAATAGTAAGTCAGACAAATAGGCTAATGAATCTCTATGTACCCATTATCCAGCTACAGTTACTAGCCTTTGACTCATCTTGTTTCTAAATCCATTGCTCCCAAATTATTTTGAAGCAAATTCTAGAAACCATATTATTTCCTTTATAGATATTTCAGTTTTTATTCATCTTACAAATAAAAAACATAACCATTACCATTCTTTAAAAATGAAATTGATAATAGCTCCTTAATACATCAACTAAATGTCAAGCCTATTGGTCTCATAAATGTTATTAATTTTTAAAAATAATTTTTTTGAGGATCCAAATAAGGTCCTCACGCAAGAAATTTGATATATATGTCTTAAGTGCCTTTTACAGATTTTTCCTCCATTTATTTTTTTGTTTGTTTTCATTTTGTTTTTACATTTATGTGTTGAAGAAACTATGCTTTGATGTTGTGTGTGTGCTTTTTTTTATTTTAAAGATGTGGGGTACAATTCAGGGTTAGGTATACAAATGGTCATTATACAGATTTCTCATTATGACCAATCTCTTTTTTAGAAACTATGCTTTTTTAATCCTGAAGTTTTTCAGTATAAAGTCTATAAATGGCCTTCCTTGTGTTGAATACAAGAATCTTCCAACCTTTATATTTCCTAAACCTTAATATTTGGATCTGCAGGCTTAAACAGAAAATTATTTTTAGAAAACAGTTTTTCTTTTTTTTTTGAGTTGGAGTCTCACTCTGCTGCCCAGGCTAGAGTGCAGTTGCACACTCACGGCTACCACAACATCGACCTGCTGGGCTCCAGCAATCCTTCCGCCTCAGTCTTCCAGGTAGCTGGAACTACAGGCATATGATACCATATTTTTTTTGATTTATTGTGGAGATGAGGTCTTGCCAAGTTGCCCGGGTGGGTCTTGAACCCGCGGGCTCAGGCAATCCACTCACCTCAGCCTCCCAAAGTGTGGGATTGCAGGCTAAGCCACTGAGCCCGGCTGAAAACAAATTTTTTAAGTAAGGCTATTTCATAAATGCTTCTAATCAGGAGGTACCCAATGTCTGAGTGTTTCTCTTTTTGTGATATTAGAAGCAATGGCTGATCAATCCCTAGATCCATCATGATTTGAAAAGTAGTGATATTCTGATTTTGTTATTAATTCCACAGTTATAAGCTACAATGCTTCTCTAAGAGAAATTTCACTTCATTAGTATCTGGTGACACAGTGGTATAGGAAAGGCAGAATAGATGTATAATTTTTTTCCTTTTCTACTTGTTTTTAAAATTCTGAGTTTGTTCAATAATACTCTATGTAGTTATTTTATTAAATGTCACACAGACTTATAGATTTAAGCATTTGTGATATATTTTAAATCACTTTATTATCTTATTAAAAAACAAAGTTTCCATCTTTAACCAGTGTAAACCTCTTGGGGTTTACCCCTTAGTTCTTTTGGTATAAATCTAGTAGTATTAAGAGAGCTTTCTTGCTATATAATATGGCAAGGTATACTAAGTCACCTTGTAACATTTCTGCCCAAGACCTGGACACAGCCATTTCTGTAAGGCCCCCTGATTCATTTTAGTAGAAAAAGTGTATGTGGTGATCATAATCTGGGTATTAAGAGTGTTCATTATGAATGGGTTAGTAATTTCTTCTTGGCTTTTTGGTACTCAGAGTTAGGAAAGACTTTTTTTTTTAAAAGGAAAATTCATCATGAGTTTGCTTTGGTACATTCATTTCAAATTCAAGATTACAAAGGGTTTTACTTAGCCATTTCACTATTACATCCATATTTCCTTTTTCTTATTCTGAGAGTCTTGATTCTCAATAACATGGAGAATTATAGAATTCTAATATCACATAGTATTTATAATTTTGTCCCAAAATGCACCCACAACAGATTCAGACTAATAATATTAACACTTTACTGACAATATAATTATTACAAAATGTTAAAAAAAAACTACTTTAAAATTCCTTTTAACTCTCATAGTATATCCTGCTAGGAATGTGCAATCAATTACTGTTCTTTAAATCACTTGAAACAACACTGTACCATCAACTAAATGCATACTAAGTGTGTTCTAAAGCTTTTATTTTTTTAAGGATTGCTTTAAAAATCATAGTTTTTATGTTTTGTAAAATCTAAAAAACAAGATATATCCAAAGAAATTTAGATTCTATTTCTGTTTGTACCTTTATATTTTTTTCTCCTTTAAAAGAAAACCACTCTTTTTATTTTATGGTTTATTTTTTCTATTGTTTGCTTTTTAAGACAAGAAGATAGATATTTAGCATCCTATCTTTCCTTTCTGAGCTAATTGATAGCATTCCATATGTAATTTTCTCCACCTTCCTTTATTTTCAACTATATATCATGGAGGTCACTCCATATTAGCATATAGAGATATTTCACATTCCATTTTAGAGTTGCATAGCACTCTACTTTGTGGATGTACTCATAGTTTATATATATAATTAGATCCACTGAAGGACACTTGGGTTTCTACAAGGTAAAGATCTAGCAATAAATAGCTTTGTGTATATGACTTCATATTTTTTCCAGGATATCTTTGAGAAAATTCTCAGAAGTGAATTGCTGATCAAAAGGTGATTTATAGATAATTTCAGTAGACATTAACAAATTAACTGCCATAGAAGATATTATGTATTCATGTGAGCAATCTATGGGAGAACTTGTTTTCCCATTGCTTCACTGACAGATAATGTTGTCAAAGGTTTGGATTTTACTAGCAGGCAAATTTGACAAAAATGACACATCTAAAATCTATCTCAGCAAAACTTGAATTTTCAGGACAAAAAAAAAATCTGTACACATATTTTTGCAGGTGGCAAAATTCCCTTCCTCCTGGCTTTCTCAATTTGAAACAGGTTAACTATAAGGGAGTTAAGAAACACACACACACACACACACACACACACACACACACACACACTCTCTCTGCTATTAAGTTCTCTGCAATATTAATACAAGACACATTGAAATTGTTTTTTCAAAGTTTTAGGGAGATAATTTTCACCAAAACCTTCTATAACCTATGAACTTTTATTTCTTAAATGAAAGCTTTATGAAGAAATTTGAGACAGGCAATGATTTAGAAAGTAGCTTTCCTGAAAAAAGAATTTCCAGGAAAGCCGGGCTTGGTGGCTCAGCCTGTAATCCCGTGCCTTTGGGAGGCTGAGGTGAGTGGATTGCCTGAGCCCGCGGGTTCGAGACCTGCCTGGGCAGCAAGACCTCATCTCTACAATAAATCAAAAAATTATCTGGGCGTGGCAGCGCGCGCCTGTAGTTTCAGCTACTTGGAAGGCTGAGGTGGAAGGATCGCTGGAGCCCAGCAGGTCGAGGCTGTGGTGGCCGGGAGCGGCCACTGCTCTCCAGTCTGGGCGACAGAGTGAGACTCCAACTCAAAAAAAAAAAAAAAAAAAAAAATTTCCAGGAAATATCTAGATATTTTACTAAAAATCTATAAGTTGAGTGTGGAATGAAAGAAGTAAACACATATAGGCTAACTGTCTTACCTTACTGATGAAGATTCAACAGTTTCTTTTCCATGTTTGATTATAATGAATAAATAAAAGCTCTATTTAAAAAAAAAGTTAATTTAACTTAAAGGTAAATACTGAGGACAAAAAATTTAAACCATTTGTGAAAAAAATGTTAAGAAAACTTGAGTATATAGCAGTGTTAGAAAAAATAATTTAAAGCAATAAAGGAATAAACAAAGCAAGAAACACACCAGGCCAAAATAAGAACAAAGAAAGACGACTGTATACTGTCTGCGTCCGACACAAAACAGATTCACAGAGGAAGATTAAAAATAACAGAGTAGTCAAGCATAGTGGTTTACCTCTGTAATCCCAGCTACTCCAGAGTCTGAGGCAGAAGGATCCCTTGAGCCCAGGAGTTCAAGGTTGCAATGAGTTATGATCATGTCACTGCACTCCAGCCTGGGCAGCAGAGTGAGACCCCCGTCTCAAACAAACAAACAAACAAATAAAAGGATATATACCAGGAACAATGACTATTATATTTTCTGGTTATCTAGCATTTTTGAAAACTTTTCTGTGTTTGAAATATTTGCTACTTATTTGTTCAGCCTCCTCTAAGTAGAAACCAGAATATTCATTGTGCCAGCCTCTCAAGCATTTAAGGCACAAGCATGTGACAAGGCAAACCTGATTAAATTCATCGGTGCCAGACCGTGGATCAGAAGTGAGCAATGCTAGGAAAAAGACTCCATGAAGAGTTCATTTTATTTATCATGCCAACCAGTATAGTACTTAAGCACTTGGCTCTGAGGGGTAAATTGCCTCCAGGACTGAATTTCTGGCACAGAAATGTTATCAGCATTCGATGCAAATGAAGTCTTATCACTGGCAGTTATATCAGTTCTAGTCCAGTGTACTCAGTGTTGGTGGCAGTGGCTATTCCCTCACTGGGCCAGTTCTGTGATGTCGTTGTGGGCATTATTTCTGGAAACTTAACCTTTAGACTGTCCCTCTATCCTTCTCAGAATATTTTTCAGCTGTCCATATCTTTATAATTAATTTATTTTCTGCTTAAACTATTAATTTATTTTGCTTGCTAACTGACTGACTGATATAAATACTGATTCTAGAAGTCACTGTAGAAAACAGAACCTCAGGCAAATAGTAGGTATCTGGAATTGGTTATCTGGTTTGATTCAGGCTGAAGGCTGCTGTGAATTCCAGCCAGTATGAAAGTCTCTTGGCAAGAAATGTGAAAGAGCTCTCTAATTTTCATCTGTGGTCACCTGTAATGAAGTACTCACAGAAGGCAGGTCTGAGGAAAACAAAACCAAAGCCAGAGAGCCATATGTTAGGGATCTAAGGAATCCAAAGACTATATATAGGTGAGAGCTTGCTTCTAATGACATTTGTGAACTTACAACGAATTGTAAACTCAGTGTCCGAAGTTCTTGGTTCAAGATATAGAAAAAAAACCATAGAATTTATCTGGGCTAAAATAATATTTTATTAATTGTGTCATAGGGCTGGGATACATAAAAATCAGATTCAAATTTTGTTCCTGCAGTTGCCACTATTTTGCAGTTAAATTCACCCTTGTCAGGTCTCTTAAGTGAAAGTCAGGTCTCTGACTGGGAAGAAGTTTAGGCTTAAGGAGATACAAGTTTGAAATGGATTGATGACATACAGCACATTTATTTATCCCCTGTGTTTCCCAAAAGGGCCCTCAAAATGACTCTCCTCAAAAATGCTTTGGTGATAGCAACCTCATAATGTTGGAAAAGTGCTCTCTCAATTGCTCTCTGTTGGTTTGGGATGCTGGCAGGAGACACTGCCATTGAACCAGGATGTTTCATTTTAGATGCAAAAACTAGATCTTGGAGTGGTCGATTTCTCATAGCAGCCTTTAAATGCCAGAGGCATGGACATTGTTGTGGCAATTGTTAAAGGGATAGATGTGGTCATTAGATTGGCTTAAGTCACAGGTATTTATGGTGGTAGATAATTGGCTATTGATTCCTAGGTCATAAAAAGATTAGAAGTCTACCACATTGATTTTATAACTTAAAAAAGTCTGGTGAATAGGTCTTAAGAAACTTAGCTTTTCACCCAAATCTCAAACCTTAGTCTGTTCCCAGACCTACAGCTCTTAAAAGAGAGGAGGCTTTCTTGAGAATGGATCGGGGAAAATCTCATGAGTGTGTAAGGAAAATCTCCTCAGTCTCTCCCAAAGGGTTATGTGGCATACTCACGGCCACCCCAGCTTTGACCAGCTGGGCTCTGGTGATCCTTCCACCTCAGTCTTCCAAGTAGCCTTCCAAGTAGGAACTACAGGTGGGTGTGCTACCATGCCCAGCTAATTTTTAATTTATTTATTTATTGTAGAGATGAGGTCTCGCCCAGTTGCCCAGGCTGGTCTCAAACCCACGGGCTCAGGCATTCTACTTGCCTTGGCCTCTCCAAGTGCTGGAATTACAGGCTGAGCCACCGAGGCTGGCCTAATTTGATTTTTTTGAGGCAACATATGTTACAATTGAGAGTATTACTCCATTTACTATTGATATAGACTATCCTTTAAAATTCATATGCTGAAACTTAATCACCAATGTGATATTAAGAGATGGAGCCTTTGCAAGGTGAAAGGATAGACCGAGAGTGGGAAGCCATTTTTTCATCTTGTTCTTATACCCTGACACAATGATGAGAAAGTAGAAGCTATGCTTTTGGAGAAATGCACACTTTAGGTATAATTAACTTTACCGACTTTGTCTTTTCAGAAACAGACTTCCAGGTATCAGAGGTGTCTCATAGTGGCAATCAAGCTTGCCTAGAGTAAAGGGAATTTACAAGGTCTAAGACACCATGCATTGGGCAAGTATTGTAAAAGTCATGAAACTTGTAATTACAAAAGTTATAACTGCTCAGAGGGAGAGCAGGTGGGGATTCGATCTTCTAGTAAATTGGGCGCTATCTACAGGGAAGGCAAGGATCCCCCCTCCCGAAGCTACCCACTGGGAATGCCTACGAGATAAGAGGAGGTACACCCTCCATTAGGTCTAAGGAATGTCATTTGGGAAGGTGCAGGAGAATTAGAATCCTTGTCACACCCTTCTCTAGGGGCTGTGATAATGTGGGCGGACATTAATGGGTCTCTGTGTCACAGGAGCTCCAAGACGTCCACAGGTGGTCGACAAAGAAGTCACAGCAGTCAGGGCAGTCACATGCAACAACTCCAAGAGAAGGATTTAAGCCAGGACTCTGGGGGGCTACGATGCCACACTCACCTAGAGTGTAGGCCCACTCCTTGTCTGTGGGGGGTGAACTTTTCTTAAATAAATCTTTTCTTCTCTCACCTCTGTGTGTTGCAATTCTTTGCATCTACTCGGATCTCTGGGTTGCCAGTGCGCACCTCCGGCTTGCCAGCCCCGGCAGTGCTGTGCGCCTCCCTGAGCCTCTCCACCCTCACCTGGTCTGTCCATATCCTAACACAGGGTGATTAAGACATCAGTGTGGAGCTCTCATAGATGGGATTAGGGTCTTTAAAAAAGGGCCTGAGAGAGTGGGTTTGTTCCCTTCTGTCTCTTTTAACATGTGAGGATACAGCATTTGTTCCCTTTGGAGGTTGTAAAAGGTACCATCTTGGAAGCAGACGGAAGGCTTTGTCAGATACCAAATTGCTGGTGCCTTGATCTTGGAATTTTTAGCCTCCAGAATTGTGAGAAAATAAATTTATATTTTTTACAAATTATTCAGTGTGTGCTCTTCTGTTATAGCAGTACAAATAGACTAGGACAGCTATTGTTCATTTTTGAGAAAATTTCTAGAAAATTCTATAATGAAGGAGAAGAAACTAGCACCGAGATGGAGACTTATACTTCTAGATTTGAACTTGAAGAAAAATTAACCAATTTTAGAGACACATCTTGGAATGGGGCTAGTTTGACATTTGAGGAGGGTTCAATGTATGTAACAATTTTATATGTGATCTAGGAAGGTATTGTGAGACTCAATTTGATTGTGACAAGGAATTTAGTTGGCATTGATATTCCAGAATTAGACTTGTCAATAAATTCATCTCCACAGCTTTTGTCATAGACAAAAAAATAACTTGTGCAAATGGCTTGTCAGTAGGCGAGGCCGTGGAAGGTCAGAGAGAAAGAGAGAGAAAGAGAAAGAGGGCTGACAGCTCTCTGACAGCCAAAAGAATGCTCATCATAAATTATAAAATGGGTAGAAATAGCATGGTTGATTTCCAATTTATTTGACTATATTTGAAAGAAATGGCTAGCTTATGGTGGACACAAAGGTATAGACAACTTTTGCACTCCCATTCTTGGATAAATTTTTTGCAGAGTACCACAAACTTCGAGCAATACTTTGCATAAAAACATCTAGCATTATGAGACACCATCAGATTAGATAACTCCTTTTCTTAGGACTATTTTCTTATCACTTGTGTTATGTTCAATTTTATGACCTATTCATGAATATTCATGCAAAGCTGCAGGTTCTTATGTGGATCCTTACTTCAATTTGATTTCTTTAATTTTAATGTTGTGATAATTTGGAAGTGGGATAAAATGAGAGTTATTAAGACATACCTTTAATTATTTTAAAAAAGTGAATATAAAGAATAGAAAAATAATAAAATATTCATTAACTTCATTCAAGATTAAGGAAGTTAAATTTCACTAGTTATTCCCGATTTTAAAAAATTTTGTATGTATCCAGTACCTTTTCTAAATCCCTTCAGCCTGTTTCCTCTTCTGAGACAATCTTAACCTAAAGGTTTTGGATACTAGTTCTTACAGATATGTATTCATAATAATAATATATTATTATTATTATATGTACTTGAAAATGTAAATGCCTCTTTGAAAATATAAGTCTAGAGCTGCACAAGTCCCATCTTCCTGGCTACAATGATTTTCCATAAACTAAACTATGAATAAGCAATAATTGTTTCACTATTTTTTTTGTTCCTGAAGTTTATCTACATGCATCTGCGTTCACTCATTATATCTAAGGTATAAGATTCCATTGCACAAATAAACCATGATTATTTATTATTCTCCAAATAGAAAACAGATTATTTTCTTTTTTCACTAATAGTGCTGTAGTAATAGTTTTGAACTTGTTTCCCTGTGCACGTGTAATATTATCTCTAGGATGGACACCAAGAAATAGTATTGTCAAAATAGTCCCCAAATTGACTATAAAATTCTACATGTTCACCAGAAGTATATATAAGTTCTTTTTCTATTACATTTTCATCAATACATGCTGTTAACTGACAGATTCATTTATTCCCTAATCTGTTGTATAATGATATCTTGTTTTTTTATTCCCATGATAGGTAGACGGGTAGTCCTCAATAATATCCATGCCCTAATCCCAGAAAACTGTAAATATATTATTATCTTACATTGTAAAAGGGACTTTGCAGATGTAATTAAGTTAAAAATTTTAAAATGGGAAGATTATCCTGGATCATGGATGGGTAGAGGGGAGAATATACTTGCAAGAGTGCTTCAAAAAAGAAAGAGGGAAGCAGAAGAGTTCATGGAAACATGAGACGCATTTGTTAGAAAGATATAATTGTTTTTGGGTAGTCTCTAGAAGCTAGAGGAATATGGGTAACCTCTAGAAGCTAGAAAGTTGTTATTTTTGACTGAATGCTGGATACTGTGTATATTAAATTGTAGAGGTCAGATGATATTATATTTTTTCTGGGAGGGATTAAACTCTTTTCTGTGCAAGTCAGTTGGGCTTGAGCATGTTAACCCAATCAGAAACTAAGATCAACCTTGGGTTGTAATTTTAGTAGCACTCAGTCTACTACTTCTAGGTTATAACCCTATGGAGCATTCAAGTGAGAGGCTACTATATTGCCTGGGACTCTTTTCCCTGGTTATTCCTGAATGCTAGTCCTTGTTTTTTTGGCATGACAGGTTTCCAGAAAATTCTGCTCTTGCCTTTCTGAGCCCCCTCCTTGGCAGACCGTCCATCCCCTTCCCTGTGAAGCTTCAGAATTTTGCAAATGTCTTGAGGAAAAAGAAACCATCAAGTCTCCAATTTGACTTCATCATCTTCTTAGATCACCAAAACTTATCTGGACAGTCTATTCCTAGAAAACTTTTTCTTCCCAGGCAAAACCCCAATTCTTAGCCTTTTCACCATTTCCAAATCTGCAACTGTGTCAGAGAAAAAGCAGCTACAAAAAGTCAGCTCATGAGTCTATTGTCTCCAAAATTCGGGAGAAATGAAATTTCCTAGTTTTATTGCTTCTGTAGTTCTCCAAGTGCCTCCCAACATATAATTCTTGTTTTTAATCCAACTTTTCCTATTGTCCTTATAAGGGCCATTAGTTTGCTACAAATGACTCTAGCTTACCTAGATCACTGGGTTATTGTCTTATTACATAAAATGTTGTAATATTGGAGATCAAATTCTCTTGTTTGTCATTTGTCCTAACTCTTGCTTAGATACACCTTTTTCTTGTGTTTTGTTAACTTTGATTGCAAACTAAGTTTTAGCAAGGCTTGCTTTATCCATTAGTCTTGTGTAGCCTGAGTTGTGAGTAGATCCTGCCATAGATATTTGGTGATACTCATGCAAACATTTATATGAAGTATATTATATATATATTTGCCCATATTATATATGTGTATCTATTTATCTATCTATCATTTGCCCATACTCCAAAGCCACTCATCCAGAGAGTAGGCAGCTATTCAGTATTATGGCATTTTGCTGGGGTCTCAAGTAATATGATTCCAATGCTACTTTTCAGTCTTTACTTGAACATCAAAACTCAAGTCTCTGAATACGCTCTCCCTGGGTATGTTTAATGTTATCTCTTACACACGTAACATTGGTTTTCAGAACCTTCTGGATTTTTTTTTTAGATTATAAAATAAAGTTTATTTAGAAAGTAAATTAGAGAGGAAGAGAAAGAGGAGATTCACCTCTCCAAGGTAGGGGAGGGGGCCAAAGCCAGGAAACATGGCCTGACCACAGCTCAAAGAGCACATGGCCACTCCACAGCTTCTCAAGGCCATGACCCCTTCTTGATGTTTAACATCTGCGATTACCAACAGTTTCCACATGTTTTCCAGGTTAAGCTATATATTGAAAAACAAATTTGTTATATGTATCCAGCTTTTCTAAATATTTATTTATTTATTTATTTATTTGAGTTGGAATCTCACTCTGTTGCCCAGACTGGAGTGCAGTGGCCGCTCCTGGCCACCGCAGCCTCGACCTACTGGGCTCCAGCGATCCTTCCGCCTCAACCTTCTGAGTAGCTGGAATTACAGGGATGCACTACCATGCCTGGCTGATTTTTTGATTTATTGTAGAGATGAGGGCTCGCCAAGTTGCCCAGGCGGGTCTCGAACCCGCGGCCTCAGGTAATCCACTCACCTCAGCCTCCCAAAGTGCGGGATTATAGGCTGAGCCACCAAGCCCAGCTCTAAATATTTATAATAGAAGTTTTTAAAGTAATAGTCTGCCAGTTTGGTTTTTCTACTGAAAAGAAAGGATTGGGAAGACTCATTTGCTAAAAAAAAAAAAAAAAAAAATGTATTTGTAATCTAGTTCACAAACCATTTTAGGCACTTGAGAATAAATATATTTCTAGCACAAATTAGAAATCATTTTTATTATTCATTGAACTAGATTTTTACAAAGTATTTTTTGGTCTGGTTTGAGTTACTATATATGCTTGAAAGAATAAAAAGATGCAGAGATGCATGAACCAAAGCAATGCAAAACTAATATTTCATAATTCAGATTATCACCCTCCCAAATCAGTGGCGATATACAAAGTATTAGGTATACCAAGAAAATACTTTTATTTATTTAACCTACAGCAACTGGTATTTCTAGGCAATGTCCCATCCAAGTACTAACCAGATCTAATTCCGCTTAGCTTCCAAGATCAGATAGGATCAGATATGTTCAGGTTGGTATAATAATTTTAAAAATAATTTAAGTTTCAACACTTGAAGCAACTTGGCCAGTGCTATGGTTTGAGTATTTGTTCCCTTCAAAACTCACGCTAAAATTGGATCCCCCCATGTGAGAATATTAAGAAGTGGGGCCTCAGCAACCCCCTTCTGGGAATATACCCTGAGGAACTAAAATCATTCTACAAGAAAGATACCTGCACACTCATATTTATTGTGGTATTATTTACAATAGCGAAAACATGGAACCAACTGTGCTGCCCATCGAAAGTGGACTGGATAAACAAAAATGTGGTACATATACAGGATGGAATATTACACAGCCATAAAGAAGGACAAAATTATGGAATTCACAGCAACTTGGATGGATTTAGAGTCCATCACACTCAGTGATTTACCACAGAAACAAAGAACTGAGTACCACATGTTCTCACTCATAAAACGGACCTTGAACACTTATCATAATACTATGAGAAAGAGATTGATAGTAGTGGGACACTGTCGGGGTGGGGTGGGGCAAAAAAATCAGTAAGGGTACCTGATCCCAAACCAGGCAAAGTGAGGGCCAAAGGGAGGTCCAAAATTCACCTGTATGATGATCACTTATATACCTAATCCTGAATTGTACCCCACATCTTTAAAATAAAATAAGAAAAAAAAAAGCGGGGTCTTTAAGAGGTGATTAGGTCATGAAGGCTCTGCCTCTATGAGTGGACTAACCCATCCGCAGATTAATAGGTTAATTAATGGATTATCACAGGAATACGACACATGGCTTTACAAGAAGAGGAAGAGAGACCTGAGCTAGTACACTCATCCTCCCGCTTCAGGACTCAGGAGAGAGTCCCCACCAGCAAGACGACTCTCACCAAATGGAGCCACTTGACCTTGGACTTAGCCTCTATGACTGTAACAAGTAAATTCCTCTTCTTTATAAGTTACATAGTTTCAGGTATCCTGCTATAAGCAATAGAAAGTGGACTAAGACAGCTAGTAAAAGTTACCTAGGGTTAAGATTTTTCTGATGCTGCCTTGCATTATCAACGAACAGAATAGGAAAGGCCTTTTGCAATCATAACAGCATTTGAATGTATCATCTAATTTCACGGAGCTGTTTCTTTTGTCCTTTACTGAATTCAAAGCCAAGACATCTTTTTTTTGTATAGGATGAAATGCCTAGTCCTATTGGAAGGAAAAGAGGCAATTAAAGCAGGAATAAGGCTTTTTTGATTACAACAGACCTTTTGAGACTTTTATTGTGGCAGAATTTTAAACCATGCCTAAAAAACTACACTGAAATTGATGGGCAGGTTTTACTATCGCTTGATGAAATTTTCACCAAATGAGCTTTTCCCTGAAAGTCAGAATAGAAGTCATTTTATGACCCAGTAGCAAGCATCATTAGTAGGGATGGTAGAGACTTCCTGAGTGTTTAATGCATTCTGGGAAACCACCACAACTTGGCAAGGTCTCTCTGCGGTTGCTTTATAGTGCAGAGCCTCACTCTGTATAGTAAAAATAAAACCAAATTCATTTGGGCACAGCCTTTTTGTTGCTTTATTTAATTTTCACTTTGGCATATGGCCCTTACAGCTTTAATAGAGAGATGTGACTTTAGAAGGGTTTACTAATCCAACCTGGTTAATAACTTTCACAGTAGAAACCAGCTCAGCAGTTTTCTCTCAGTCCACATTCGGTTCCTCTTCTCTTCGATTTTTCCTTTGGTGGAAAACCTCACCACGGGGCACCCTGTTATCAGTAGACATGTTCCTGGATTTTGAGGTAAAGGCTTTAAAGTTTCTGGGCTGCAAAGGTACAGGCAGAGTAAATGCTCCTAAAAGCTGAGCTATTGATACCTGGAGGGAAAAAGAAAGGGCTGTGTTTGCATTTGCAACTCCTTTCATGATCCACAGCATGATGGCTCCAGAGAGCTCTGTGGGATAGAGAGTTGATTATGTTAGGTTAGCATTTAGGAAAATCCTAAATGGATTAGCATTTTTGATGATCCTTGGTGTTTCTGATGTCCGTGTGTGCGGGACCATGAAAAGAATATGAGCTGTGGAGCCAGGCAGTCCACCCCTCAAGTCCTGATGGACTGTTCTAGATCTCTCCCAGTCTCATTTCTGACAGTAATGTATATTAATGCCTACTTCACAGTATTTTGTGAGAATTCAGTGGCAGGAAGTTATTTTGCCTGAACTATAGTTATTCACATATCACATGAAAAAATTTTAATGCTATATCTAGGTTCTGTGTTATTATTTGCATAACATGCTTTAACAGTCAACTCTGCCCATCTTTTTTTTAAGTGTTTGCTTCTTTAGCCTTATTCCAAGCAATATTTGCAAAATTTTGATGTACTAGTAATATTTGTCATTATACATTAAAATAAATGTAAAATTTTCTCATGCACATTGTAAACAACACTGACATTATACTCAGACAATATTTAATACAGTACCCTTAATTGTCCTAATCTGTATCTCCCACTAGACTGCAAGTTTCATGACAGCAGGGGCTTTCATCCAATTTATTTGCTCTTATATTCTTGACAACTAGTGTAATGTCCGGCACATAGGAAAGCCTCAAATTGTCTGAAAATTATCCTGGGGTTTCTTTCTTGTTTACTTGGAAACAGAGCCATATAGGAAAGGAGATGACTACTCCCCACAGGGGCACCTGTGCCCAAGCTCAGCATCTCATAGGACTGCAGGCTTTCTCCCTCTGGCAGCAGGGACTGGGCTTGAACCAAACTTTCCATGAGCTCTGAGGGTTACACAGTTGGCTTTTCCAGATCACTCCAGAAGTCTTTAGACCTTCACCTGATCTGCCTGTTTCCTAGTATTCTGATTATCATCATACCTTCACTTCTGCCAAACTTTCTCTCTCTTCTTCCCTTATCTCTACTCCCCCACACATACAGAGGGGGAGAGAGAGAGAGAGAGAGAGAGAGAGAGAGAGAGAGAGAGAGCGCCTCTCTGGAACCTTCACTCATGGTGTATAAAACAGAGTGCCTTGGCCTGGGCACACTTGTCTGTGGGATGATGAAAGAATAGAGGCCCTCTGTCTTCTCTTTTCTTGTAACCCTGGACTTGGCTTGTAAGTTACCTCCTCCTCTTCTGTCTGTACTGTGTGAAGTTGTAGAAATCTTCTCTAGTGCTCTCTCATGACAGCTGGTAAACTGAAAGGAACTCACCCTGCATGACCAAAGTATGGCAGGATATCTGCATAATCTCATGTTCAATTAAACAAATCACTCTGCAATCGCAGAATTGTCTACACAGTGCCCAGTCTCTGGCACATTGCTATATACAATATGTACAATAAATGTTTGTTGGCCCCATCATGAATGCATAAATGAATACCTGTAGTTAGTGAAAGAGTAAATAGCTAAAAAAAATTATGTTTTTTATGTTTTGAAGAGTGAAATGCAGAAATATCAGTAGAGCAGTAAATCAGAATAGAAGTTAGCTGGTATTTTTAGGGGATGGTTAAGTCTAGCAACCACATTTTCTGAACAAGTGAAGCTTACTCTTTGAAGCATATATTTACTGTTCAGTTAGCTCTCTTTAGTTTTTTGTTTTTACTTTTTTTTTTTTTTTTGAGTTGGAGTCTCACTCTGTCACCCAGATTGGAGTGCAGTGACCGCTCCCGGCCACCACAGCCTCGACCTGCTGGGCTCCGGCGATCCTTCCGCCTCAGCCTTCCAAGTAGCTGGAACTACAGGCGCGCACTACCACGCCTGGCTAATTTTTGATTTATTGTAGAGATGAGGTCTCACCAAGTTGCCCAGGCGGGTCTCGAACCCGCAGGCTCAGGCAATCAACTCACCTCGGTCTCCCAAAGTGCTGGGATTACAGGCTGAGCCTCCAAGCTTGGCAGTTAGCTCTCTTTAAAACACTGTCTTACTTTTCTGACGTATTAAATTAAGTATATTGTGCATACTTTAACCTTGTCCTGAATGCTTATTAATAAAAACAGCATTTAAAAACAATTATAATGAAATATAGATGAAGAAATTTCAGGGGTCTTCTGAATAATTTTTGCTTGGCTATAATGATAACATGTGCAACCAAGAGAAACAGACATGAAGTATATAGAATGTGAATGGTCCTGGCTAGGATTCTCTACTTCCAAAATGTTTCTCTTGCATGGATACCTTTCTAGAGAAATGAATTTGAAAAGATTATATATTATATTTAGTTATTCACATACTTATTCTAGTGTTTGCTAGCTTGAATTCTTGATTCTTCATCTCAGTGTCTATCTACAGAACAACACAAACCTGATTTTGTTGTCATTTGAAATTCTTTTGGTGACTCTTCAGGGACTACATTCAATCATGGATGTGTATAAGGAGATTCATAAGCATAGACTTTGAATAGTTAATATTTTTTAAGTACACGCTATTGCCAACTGTCTTCTAAACACTTCTAAACTATATACTGATTCACTCACATAATCTCACACATCACAACTATGTGAAATAGTGAAATGTTTTCACCATATTATAGATGAAAACTGTGGCATATAATGATTTGGTATTATTTCCAAGATGTCCCTGCTAAAAAAGATGCATGATCTTCTCATTGGTTGGAACTTGCTACATTCTTGCTACCTCTTACAAGCCCTGTGTGGTCTATTCATGAACATCTTTGGCTTTACTGTCTGTTGACCATTCTTGGTGGCCTGTTTTTCTCCATACAAGACACCTATCTTCTTCCATTCCCCTAAATTATCATTGATGCAAAATTTTTGTTTGAAGATAATTACTTCAAATAATGGGATGTATAACATGTTGTTAGAAACATTTTTAATATTGATGTCAAATTTCATCATGCCTGGAAAATTGTTTAGCATTCCTGCCTCAGGGGATTTGTTACTGACACGTCCTCCATAGAACTCCCACACATGTCATTTTGTTCTAACCACAGAGATTCTCTTCACTCTCTTCTCTCCATCCGCATGTCTTCACATACTCCATTTGGGCAACCCAGGAGAAAACACAATTCCTTCCACTTTACTATGCAGGGCACCTCGCCTTTCTATCTGTGGTTTCCTCTTCTTTCAAAACATGTATAGATGGTCACTTTTCATCTCCAAAGAGGATTTTCCAGATGTTTTCCTCAGCAAAGAACCACCTCCACTAGTATATGGAAAGGTAACTGCAGTTAATTTGTTTCAAATACCATATTTTTTCTTCCTATTACATCTATTAATAGCAAAAGATTAGAAAATAAAAGAACTTAAATCTGTGATAAATGGAAAATAAGCAAATAAAAGACATGCCCATAGGGTGAAATATATGTTTAATTGCACAGGAAATATGCATTAAGTTTCAAAAACAGAATACAAATGATTGTTCACGACACAGTGTACAATGTACAAGAGCCTGATACCTTTTAATTTTATTTTACAAAAGAAATCAGGAAGATGATTATAAACGTCAACTATTATTTGTCACAGGCTATAACCAAGTGATCCCCTTAGGGCCTGTTCTGATACGTAAGATTATTCGTTTTTACTCAAATCTGTTAACTGCTGTGGTCCTAATACTACCTTTACTAACAGCTAATGATTACGACAGGCTTACTCTGTGTCCAATAAAGTTCTATATATTTCACAGGAATTAATGCACTTAGACTCATTCAAGCAACCCAGTGAGGCACATACCACTATATCCCACATTATAGTTCTGTGCTGAGTAAACTGAACACAGAGAAGTTAAATATCTCGTCCTATGCATAAAGTGGCAATGACAAAGCCAGATTTGAACTCAGAAAATCTGGTTCTGGAGCCTATACCCTTTTCTTGTTCTCAGATAGCATTTCTTCCTATTTCAATTGGTTCTGCTTCCAACAGCCGTTAAAAATTGTTTTTTACTTATTTGTATGCTTACTTATATATTTTTGTAGAAATGAGGTCTCACTATGTTGCCCATGCTGGTCTTTAACTCCTGGCTTGAAGCAGTCCTCCTACCGTGGCCTCCCAAAGTGCTGGGATTATAGACTCCAGACATTGGGCCCGCCAGCCCTTGTCATTTCTAATGTTTGCTCCTCTGTTAGGGTAGATAAAATAGGAATGCTTAGAATAGTCATAATCTTACTTATTAAATCAATAGCCTTAATTTTATGCGTGATATTGAATTAATCATTTCTAATCAAAGGACTGTTTATAATACTTTCACCACCTGTCCCATGTAAAAAGAGAGTAAACCTTCTTCTTCTTCTTCCTTTTTGTCATTTAGAGACCTCTTATTGTTTGATACATGTATGAAGCGATTTCCAGGTGCTGAGTAGACTGGTCGTCTGACTTTCAGATGATTATGGTGGTGATTATATACTTTACACTATTTGCTGATCAACCAACCCCTTCACAGGCTATGGAAGAGCTCAGGATTTAGTGAGTTCAGGGTTTAATGAGCATCTGGTGCCTCCAGTGATAAATTTGGAGAAGTTCCAGACCTGAAGATAATAGATTGTGGGTGGAATTTTTAAAATTTATGCCTGGAGAGTCTTGGGTTAAGAATGATGGTTGGGGAATTCCCATACAGCCTAGTGACACCGATAATAGATTTGACAATAGGCAGAACACTTTCTTCCCAGATTCAGTCCTCCACAGACCCTAAAACCTCCCTGCCTCCCAGTTGTTTGCTTCCTCAGGGGGAGAAGGAAGCAAGAAATCTGGGAGTAGAACAGTAAGTCTCACAGGACTTTGTTGTGAGGCTATGTTTTCATCCTGTTCCAATCTCTGTCTCACTGGACAGGAGTTTCTTCTTCGTGAGGGTACATTATCAATGTGCTACCACACAGATTCTCTGTAAAAGCTGGTCATTCTTCATATATGCCTTCAAACGCTTTAGTAATCAATTTCTCTGAAGTTTCCTGCTTGAGAATATATAGATATATATTTTCACTAAGACAGAAGATCAAAAACAGCTGCACAAGTGAAGGTGCTAAGAAGGGAGACAATGACACTGATTTCCAGCAGATAAGATTGTTTGTTGTTTCACCATGGTTTCCAAAACAAAATAAATGATAAGAATTAAACACAAAACTCCTGGACAAGGAGCTTGCTGGCTCATAAACTGATTTTCTTGCAGATGTGGCTATCTGTTTCTTGTATCTGCAGTGGGAGGGAAAGCCTTGGAGGGCATTGCAAGATGATTGAAAAGCAAACGCCTCTGCCCTGAATTTATCATCTAGACTTTCCAGTTGTTCAGCATAGAATTCTGCTCTCCTCACCTTTCGCTGTTCTGCCACTTCTTACCTTATATTATTAAAGGCACCCTTTAAATGAACGCACATGAAAAGCTGCAATGTAAGACCATCACCTAATCTCCCTTTAAACATTAAGGTTTCATCTTGACACGTAAGAAATGCCTCGTGCTAAGGCGCAATACCATCCTTTGTGTGTTATAGTAGCTGCCCTGTGGCCCTTTGACTGGGTTGCTTTTGTTATCACTGTATGTCAACCTAGATCTGCCCTGTCACACAAATGTGTTGTCAGTAGCTTAGTTTTGACAGTTTCAGTTATGTTTTTCCTTGTAGCATATTGTCACACATACACTGGCAAGTAGAAAGGTACTTTGCTAAATATAAATCCTCCAAGAAAATGAGAGCAGTGGCTCTAGGGGCAAAAACTACAAACAATTTTTGAGTTAAACTGTTTTATGTTGGGTCAAGGACCATATCCGCATGATAGAAAAAAAATCTTTTAATATATAGTTTATAAGAAACTGAGGGGATGGGCACGGTGGCTCATGCCTGTATCCCAACACTTTGGGAGGCAGATGCGGGAGAATTGCCTGAGCTTAGGGGTTTGAGAACAGCCTGGGCAACCTTGGTGAGATCTCATCTCTACAATAAATAAAAAAATTAGCTGGGCGTGGTGGCACATGCTGGTAGTTCTTGCTACTTGGAAGGCTGAGGCGGAAGGATCCTGTGAGCCTAGCAGGTCAAAGCTGTGGTAGCCATGAGTGTGCCACTGCACTCCAGCCTGGACCAGTGACTCAAAGGTTTTAAATAGAAAATGAATGGAGGATTTTATAATGTCAAATGCCAATCCTTTAATTTTGAAGGGATTTACATAAAATATTGGTGAAAATAAGGATGTGTTAACACCAAACTCATGGTGATAAGAGTTTATACATGCTCTGCTCTATCAAAACAAATTATTACTCTGTGTACTTATATTTGTTTGTACTCTCAGAGGGTCTATGGCTCCAGAAAGGTAAAGAAAGTTAGTGTGATGCCAGTGTAGACATACATTAAGATCATTTTTAGAGAACAAATTTCAGCTGGTTAGCTCAGTTGACAGAGCATAACACTACCCAAGTCTTGGTTGACCCACGTTAGGCTTCCAACAACATCAAGGGGTTTTGTTTTTAAGCCTATGGTATATTTTCTCCACCTCTAATTCCATAACTTCCAGCTTGAGTTTCTTCATTTTGTAGCTTATCTTTAGATTACTTTTTTATTTGAGCAGCACTTGAAATGACATAAGCTCGGCCTTGTGAGTAAAGTGTTTATCATTTGACATGTCTTAAATCTGAACTCCCTAACATGGGTTTTCAAATAGATCAAGCTTATAACAAATTCTAATAAATGAAACTTTTCCTGATTGGTCTTTTGCTGTCTCTGAAATAAGGTTGTCTCTGAAAAAGATGAACCTTTACACACCTGCCCCTTTTACCCATGTTGCTTCTTTGGCC
This sequence comes from Carlito syrichta, assembly GCF_000164805.1. Lineage (NCBI taxonomy): Eukaryota > Metazoa > Chordata > Mammalia > Primates > Tarsiidae > Carlito > Carlito syrichta. Next base: position 251,357 of record NW_007246894.1, read on the forward strand.
TGGGATGTCCTGATGTCCTTTTGATTTTTCTCAACCTATTCAACCTTCATGGCCCAATTAAAATACTATCCTCTCATTCATCTTCTCCAATACATAACTACTTGTCCTCTATTTTATCACACAAATGTGCTTATTTTCCTAGGGCTTATTTTATTCTTTCTTTTATTCTTGCTGACTGACTTTTCCAATGTCTATCTTTCCTAATGACTCTACATTTCTTTTCTATTATAATGTGTGTATACACAATTTTTTATATTATATTCTGGTCTGTCTTTCCCAATGACTATGAATTTCTCAAGTGCGGGAAACATTCCTTCTTTATTTCTATTTCTTATGTGAAGAGTATATGCTCAGTAATTATAAACATGAATAAAAGATCCCGAAGGAGGTTCAAGGACATGGAGCACATGGTATGGATAACTTTGTGGGAAGGAGTCTCCTCGCTTCTTGCCCTAGTGATTCTTCAACTTATCATGCCTTGACATTTCTGGCTGATACATCAGTGAAGTGATAAGCCTGAAAATAATTTTCTGCTCTTGTGGTTGATTCACTGTTAGGTTTTTATTATTTTATTCAAGAATCATTTGATAGTATTCAATATAAATGATACAGATACAATAAAACCAAGATCGACAACAACAAACACAAAAACTAAAATGAAACAATACGCGCCAAATAATAAAAATGGGCAGGGGACAATTAAGCTAGAAAGCTTAGCTTAATTAAAGCAATCATGTGTGCATTCGTTATAAGAGAATATTGAGGCTGGGCGTGGTGGCTCAAGCCTGTAATCCCAGCATTTGGGGAGGCTGAGGTGAGAGGGTTGTCAGAGCCCATGGATTCGAGACCAACCTGGGCAGCATGGTGAGACCTTGTTTCTATAAGTAAAAAAACAAAATTACCTGGGCGTGGTAGCACGCATCTGTAGTTCCAGTTACTTGGAAGGCTGAGGGGGAAGGATCGCCTGAGCCCAGCAGGTTGATGCTGGGGTGAGCGTGCCACTGCACTCCATTCTGGGCGGCAGAGTGAGACTCCAACTCAAAAAAAGAGGGAATATTGAAAACCTTTGTATACTGTGTTTCTGACATAATTAAACTAGATGTTGTTCAGGCACCAGGTGAATTGACTAGCATATTCCATAAGCATTAATAAGATAGGTTGAATTTTTAGGCTCCATTTAGAAAGCAGATATTGAGGTTTCTACCTGGTAACTCAAGAGAACATAATCTGAGCTGTTGATACAGCTTCCCAATCTAGAACCCTGCTACCTGACTGCCTGCTCTAGTGCCAAAAGTATCTAATTTAAGTGGAAAGGAGACATTAAGCAATGAATCTGTGATCCTTGGGTACTTAGTAGACACCTCCAGGTATATAAAGCATTTCAGTGGAATTTCCATGTAAATATCGCCACCAGTAAGAATAAAGGGTCACAGAGTAAGAGGTACAGCTTGCAAACAGCTGGCAGATACGCTGTTCCAGAACAAACATTTCCTCAACTGTAGTCTATCCGAATTGGTTTATATAAAAGGCAGGGTGAAAGTGGAGGGTGTTTACGGGGAACTAGTGGAATTTCACTGAACTGAAGGGCAGACAGTGGCTTCAGAATGGAAAGGTCAGAGACAGAGGTCCTGCCTTTTTCTCTGGCCTGTCTGCTTCACTGTATAGTCACTTTGCAGACACTTTTCTCTGCTTCATCGTGCAAGGACTACAGATATCAACATGAGGCATGTCTCTCCAGTCTCCAGTCCTCACATTTAGATGGCCTTAAAAATTAAATGTCATCTGGTAAATGATGAGAGTCCCTGGGCTGTAACTCTAACCTCACAGGGTGAAGGATCTGATTAATCCAGCTTAGTCAGTATCTACCGTAATTAAACTAAGAGTGAAAAAGGGGCAGAGTCCTAGAAGTTTACTGCTGGAAGGGTTTTATGGGAAAGTGTAGAGCCTGGACAGCTACCTGCAAAGATCTCATTATATGAGTATAGGACCACATTTTTGCAGTACATGAGGAGCCTGTGGGAACTTTTGTCCATTGTAGAGGACAACCAGAACATTCACTAGTCAGCTATTATTTCCTCTTAGGTTATGGGAGGAAATATTTTGTGCCCAAATGAAGGGTCTGCCTTGGTCATAAGTGATAGTACACTTAGTCACTCCTGTAGAAGGTAAGAGAGTGAAGTTTAAACACACTTGTGGAATTCAAGGGCATGAATAATTACTTCCATTATCATTTTTACACTATTGGTGAGAAAAAGTATCTAAGGACAGTAATTAATGATTTTAATAACAGTTGTCACTTCTTGCTTGTGGACATTAGTCAGTATTTACCCTTCAGCTATGACATTATACCCAGTCACTGTAATCACTTTTTAAAAACATAAAATAAGACACAAATGGCATAAGTTCCCTTTGAACCATCAAAAATGATGACAACTTTCGTGAAAATAGCAATTGGCAGCAGCTACTTCCTTCTCTACTCCTGTAGCACTTCCCAGCAGGACTGTTGTCTATGTCTTCTTTGGTCACCACTGGCTCCTTGCCCTTTCCTCTTCCCAGAGGTAATTCTTTTTTTTTTTAACCCCTCTTGGATACTGCATGGCTCCACACTCTGAATATTCACCCTCCCATCCAGATCATCGAGTATGCTTTACATATTTAAAGTGAAATGTAGACCTTTTTGAACATTTATTTAAAATATAAATTGCATTTCTAAGTCAGCCCAACCAAACTCTTTTTAAATTTTACTTGGCAATATCTTTTTTCTTCTTTTTTTAAAGTAATGATATTTTACATTATGCTGTGAGTCTTTATTAAGCATTTGATCTGATGACAGTGATACCAGAATAATGATAGTGTATGCTCCAGTAATTTAACAAAGTGAAACTTGCCATCATCCACTCTGAATCATTAATAAAAAGCTCAATGTGGAATAAACTTCAATGGAGTAGGAAGGAAAGGCTTAGACATCAGGTGTAGAAAGATTGTCTCAAAGAAAACTATGGTATGACCATTTGAGAATCTAATAACTGTATATTTTTCTTGTGTTTCTGTTGTTATAGAAAAAAAGTTAACTTTTACCGTTCTACTTTCTCTTCAATTTCCAATGTAATTTCAAGTTGCTACATGGCAGGAGCCTTTTCATTTTTCTCTCTTATTACCTTAACTAAGCACATAGCAGGTGTTCAAGAAATCTTGTTGATGATATGAACAAATAAATACTGATGCTTGAAAAAAAAGTGCTTAGGTTTTTAATAATGCTTCTGAAAGTTTGATGTTGTCTAGGATACCATACAATATATATTTTTTCTTTTCCCGCTTGCCTTTTTTCCCTAAATAGTTCAGATAGGATTGATAAAGGTAGGCATCCATTTCATTGAGGGGTCTGTAGACTGGCCATCTAGCAGGGTCTAGCAGGGTGAGAAGGGCATCTTTATATGAGGGGGCGTCCCGTATGGTGCAGCAGAACCTGAACAGGGTGAGAGAGAGAGACATGAGGATGGGTGGCCTTGGGCAGGGTGTCAGAATCTGAGCAAGTTGAGGAGGGTGTTCATGTGGGGTGGGTCTAACCTGAAGAGTCAGAGTTTGGGTGGGCTGAAGGGGACATGCCCTGTTTTTTAGTCTTGGCTAGGAAAAGAGTAGTGGCAGAGATAGGATACTGGCTACATACAGAGGAATTGACCAAATAAATAAATATAGCAAAGATAACGGTGGTCAGTTTCTTATTGTTGGAAAAGGAGTTATAAATATAGCAAGGGAGAGAACCAGACTGAACCCTGTAGACTGGATTCACTACTACTGGTGTGAACTCGTGGTTTTCAATATAGACAGATAAAGATGTATAGCTATAGAAATAGATATATTGTGTGAATATAAGTACTCTAAACACTGGTATATATGCCTGTGTATGTGTTATATATATATATACATATATTCCCTGGCTCTGTCCACTGAGAGGATTTGAGAGTAACTGTTCTCCACAAAAAGGGATCCAAAGTTCTTTGAGAAATGCTGCTTTCAGGTCTGGGCAGGAAAAGTTTGATAAGTCTGTGTCATCTTTGACAGGATAAAAATACTTCTCAGAGGGGTTCCCACTGGCCAAACCATGTTCAATTTGCATATCAAAATTAATGATTTTTTTTAAGATTGGAAAATATGGTTTATTTAGAAAGTAAGTTAGAGAGAGAGCTTCACTTCTCCAAGGTACAGGAGGGGACCAAAACTGGGGGAAACAATGACAGCCATAGCTCAAAGAGCCACATGACCAGACCAGAGTTTAGCAAAGCAATGGCCAAAATGAATGATTTTAATAGATTATAACCCATTGATGAAATAAATCATGATTCCATGATGATAAAATTAAATAAGTAAATAAATGCTTTATAAGAAATAGAATATTTCTTCTCCCAAAAAAATAGTTACAAAGCAATTTTACAGTAGAGAAATATGGCTGGTCTTATGTTAGTCAAATGATAAAAGTGAATTATTACTAGCAATGGCACAAATTAAATTCCTGTCCAAATTGTTATGCCAGAAATGCATAACATCAGGTAAACTTAAATTGGAGACATTCTACAAAATAATTGACTTGTAATTATAGAAGTGTCCAGGTCATGAAAGTCAAGGAGAAAGTGAGAAACTCTTTGTGATCATGGTGTCTCCTCTGCCAGGTAAGTATATTGAGAAACTGTTTCAGACTAAAGGAGACTAGAAGTTCATACAAGTAAATGCAACACATGTGAATCTGAATTAGATCAGTTTGCTACAAGGGCATTATTGGGACAATTAGAAAAACTTGAATGGTGTCTACAGATTACATAATTTTATGTATTAGTGTTAATTTCCTGTGTTGGTAGTTTTAATATGACTATGTAAAAGGATGTCCTTTTCCTGAAGAAACCTACAATTTAGGCAATGGAACATGCTGTCAGCAATTTAATCTCGGATGGCTCAGAAGAAGTTTTGTGCTGAACTTCAATTTTAAGGGGGAAAAACCCTTTGAGTTCATTGTAAGGAAGTTTAAAAAATTATTGAACATAAATTTCAAGAGTTATTCCTATATAACTTTTTCCAAGGAATTATCAATGTATCTACAAGTGTTGTCTTTATAATTTTTTAAGTCTCACTCTGTCGCCCAGGCTGGAGTGCAGTGGCGTGCTCACGGCCAACACAGCCTTGACCTGCTTGGCTCAGCTGATTCTTCCACCTCAGCCTTCCAAATAGCTGGAACTACAGACGTGTGCCACTCAGCCCAGCTAATTTTTTGATTTATTGTAGAGACGAAGTCTCACCAAGTTGCCCAGGTTGGTCTCAAACCTCTGGACTCGGCCATCCTCTCACCTCTGCCTCCCAAAGTGCTGGGATTACAGGCGTGAGCCACTGTACCTAGTTATGATTTTTTTTTTTTAAAGAAGTTATTCTCTTGTATAAACCTAGAAACAGCAAATGGAAACTGTATCTTGAATATTTTTATAACTGGCATGAATATTTCTTCAGGTGATAGAAAATAGGGGTTACCTGCAATTGTCTGGAAGTAAATTTTTCATGTTTATATTACATTTTAGTTGGCCTCATTTTAAATAAGAATCTTCATTAGTATTCTGATTTTCTGATCATGATTTCTCCCTTTCTTGATTAGTTAAAATACTTCTTTTAAACAACATCAACTACTTTTCTGTGCTGTGATAAGTGATAGCATCAGGATATATGTGACTATACAGGACTTTCTGTTCATTAGCTTTCTATTTTTTTTTTTTTGTGAGTTGGAGTCTCACTCTGTCGCCCAGACTGGAGTGCAGTGGCTGCTCCTGGACACCGCAGCCTCGAACCGCTGGGCTCCGGTGATCCTTCTGCCTCAGCCTTCCAAGTAGCTGGAGTTACAGGCATGCGCTACCACACCCGACTGATTTTTTGATTTATTGTAGAGATGAGGTCTCGCCAAGTTGCCCAGGCGGGTCTCGAACCCGCGGGCTCAGGCAATCCACTCACCTCAGCCTCCCAAAGGTGCGGGATTACAGGCTGAGCCACTGAGTCCGGCTTGCTTTCTATTCTTTTCTTCCGTTCAATCCTCCCTCTCCAACTCCTCTGCCCCTCCCTCCCATTCTACCTCCTGTTCTCTCTCCCTCCAGTTCTCCTTCCCTCCCTTTTTCTTTCCCTCCTTACCTCCCTGAGTCTCTCTTTTTCTCAGTCAGAAATAAGAAGATGCTAATTATTACTGCAACTCTTCAACTCTGTTAGAAGACTAAGCCCAAACAATACATTTGATAAGAAAAAAGAAAGAAAAATCATTGAAAATGAAGAGGCATCTGTCATTATCTGACAAGATGGCCTAAAGAGAAAAATTAGGAAATTTAATGAACAAGTATTTAAGACCAGGAAACTTAAACTATTAGAAACAGAAGACCTAAGCCTATGAGAAGAGCCACTGTGAATGATGCCTCTCTAGTATTAGTCCATTTTTGTCCAGGTGACAAAATTAATTTTATATTGAAAAGCCTGGTTATTTCCATGAGAAGTCACTTTGTTATCTTTAGAAATGAAGCTTCTATGGTTTATGTCATTATTTGGAAGAAGCCTCATAAAAGAAAATAGAATTGGGCTGGGAGCCAATAGATTTGCTTTTCCCCTAATCATCCATTCAGACATTCACTTCTCCTTCATCTTCTTATGCAAAATCATCACACTAGCAGATCCACATATTAAAATACATACAAATTCATATTCTATATTTGCAGTGGAATTCCATTCTCTATTTTCATGACCGGAGTTGCTGAAATTATTATTATTTTCATCATTACTGTCATGCATCATTGACTCCTTTTTGAGCCATTGATTCAAATTTCCAAATAGGAGCATTAACTCAGCATGATATTTGCAATAGGAAATGCTAAATTCACAATTATAAAAAAAATACATTGCTAATGGTGGAAAAAACTTTCAGGGGAGACAGTTACATTCTGTTAACTGAAGAACAGGCAAGAATAATCGATCAGCACACTCTTATTGTGCCTACAACAACTTTCAGAAAGTAATGATTATTACGCACATAACAAGGCTTCCATGCAAATGAAATCATTCCACATCATAAGTTTCTGAAATGTTTACTAACATAATCATCACGCTGCTTTTTTTTTTCCCCTGAAGCTTCTATGTTATTTGCAGACCCATTGATTGACCACTGTGGACAACCAGATGTCTTGAAATCTTACTTCAGGATACTCTGCTCCATGTGTTTGAGGAAGGAGAATTGAAGCAGTATTTGGGTTGAAATGACACTGAAGTGAAATAGCTTTACGAGGCTACTCACCACTATCCTGTCTTCATGCATATATTTCTATCTAAGTGGAACTTCAAAGTTATTTCCTAGCTCTGAGCCTGGACTTGGTACAGTAAGTTCCCTACATATGAATCTTCAAGTTGTAAACTTTCAGAGATGCGAACATACATTTGCATATCCAGTCATGTAAATTGGTTCATGTGTCTGGCGTACATTGCCACATGCGTACATCATCTACAAGTGGTTGTGCTTTTGTGTACTTTACTGTACAATACTGTTTGTTTTTTAGGTATTATTTGTGTGAAAAGTATTATAAACCTATTATAGTACAATACTATAGAGCTGATTGTGTGGATTGGCTACCTAGGCTAACTTTGTTGTACTTATGAACAAATTGGACTTACGAATGTGCTCTTGGAACAGAACTCGTTTGTATGGGGTCTTTCTATATGGAGTTTAAGTTTGAAAACTTCCATGGTGATGATGGTACTTTAGAAGTTTATTGGGGTCAGGGAGCAGACCCTCATAAATCTTTTTTTCCCCAATAAAATGCCTAACTGTTGTCTGTTTTCAAAAGGAACATGTTAATCTCCAGTTTAGGAAGAATTTTTCAAAAATGATTTCCAAAATTTAATTTTTTGGTTATTTCAATAATCAAAAAAGAAACCTTTCTGAGTTTATATTGTATGATATTTGATGTTCTTAGATAAAGAAAACAAACAAGAACTTTCAAATTGCTTAGAAAAATATTCATATATGGTGGAGTCCTGAGACATATGGCTTTTGGTTTCTGCATATTGAAGGCATTGGAAACTTTAAAACTGTAGTTATTTGAATATTAAAAAATTAGATTAAAATGTATGCACGTGTGAGTGGAGAGAGAAAGAACCAGAGAGAAAGACAGGAGGAGACATGAGAGACTCCTTCTTCATGATATTCCTGAGAGGATTCCATTTGCTAACCTTTATGTTTTCTTGGCTTTGAAGTGGAAATATCTGGTATTTCCAGCTTGGACTAAATCACAGATTTCTAATGAGTTTTCTTGATATTTGCTCCGACCTGATTCAGGTCAGCTTATTGCTTCTTTCTTGTAGTTGAGAAGCAGAGGAACAGGAGGTAAACCTTCCCTTGCTCATTAAGGTTTCAGCGAGTGATCTTAACTCAAGCATTTCTAATTAAAATGTAAAGATCATTAGTATGCGCCATTGAATAGAGGTTTTTCTTTCAAGTCAGACCGCTCTGGATAGAGGTGCTGGGCACAAGCCTGCACCCACTGGTGCTGAACAATTGCTCCTCTTGGCAAAGTTTCAGAACAGGTGGGGGCTTCTCTCTGCTTACCTGAGCTGCTGGCGATAACTGCAACTTATGTCAGGCTCGGGGGTAAGAAAACAGGAAGGAGACAGGGCCAGAGGAGCAAAGAGGAGAGAAAAATTGCAAAGACACCTTTTTCCTTATTACTGCTAGTTTCACAGAGCTGGCTTTGCTGAAAGTGAAAGAGGCAGAGACATACTAAAGACAATAAGAATAAGAAAGACATTGAATAATAATTTAAAATTATTTATGCCTCCCCCCCATTGAGATGTATATACGTATGGTGGTGAATCATTTTTTTCCTTTTGGGCTTGAGGAATTTAAGTATCTATGTAATTCCTGATCATGCAAAACATATCAGAGTGTGTTATCTTTTCTTAAAGATACATATTACTGTTGATTTGCCATTTTAAATTGAGATATAAACTGCTATTTGATGATAAGACATTTTAATTGTAATAGCTAAATTATTTCATTTTGAATATATGAATTTCGATTGAATGTTTAAAGGCCTATTATGCATGTATAGGAATTAAATGGAGGAATTAACCCACAGCTTGTAATACTCATGGTTTGGTTTATATGTGTTACACTAATAAGACTACATTGAAGAAATGTGATAAAAAGCAAGTTAAAACATTGAGAATGTCCTATTACTTGGCCTTAATCTTAGGAACATTAATGTGGGGATTTAAGACAAACCAGAAGTAAGAATTATTTCAGTAGTGTCCTAGACACTTTACTAATTATAGAAAACTTTTGTTAATTTATTGTTTTTATTTGCTTCTCTACACCATGATCTAAACTTCTGACTCTTTCAACTAAGTTACAATATAATTAGTGTTTCTATTACGGTGTTTGGAGATAAAAGAATAAAATTAGTTTTTCCCATAATCAGGGTTACTTTGTTGACAGAGGAAGATCATCATTTGAGTTATTTGTGCTTTCAAATTCAGTTAGACTTAGTGGCAAATGCTCATCATTTACGTCTACATTTTTATACCTTTCCCCTTATTGGTTAACTATGTTTAAGCTATTTGAGGAAAAAAATAAGCATTAAATATATACTATAATTTTATATGAAATTCTTCCAAAATTTAGAAAGTTTGAAGAGTTTGGAAACTCATACCATATTGTGACAGGAGATAGAAGGCTATTATATTATTCCCTAGCATACTCGTAAGAAGAAGGAGCTGGGTTTTAATCTGCATCATAAATTTAACGCTGACTCCACACATGAATGTTAATAACTTGAAGGCATCAAGAGCTCCTCTTCTTACTATGGGAGGACAAAAGAGTGATAGAAGTAGAGTTGAAGTTAAGGCTGAAACATCCAAATAACTATTTTAAAATGAGCACAGATATTCAGTTTTTCTTTTAGCTATCATTATTGGAATATATTGGGATAGGCCCAGTGCTGGTTTTTTTTTCCTAATAGAGGTGACTTGTTAACTATAAATCAATGAATTCAGTTGTCATTCTTTCGTAAGACTTTTAATTGAAATATTTATGCATCTAAAAATTGTTAGATCATATATTCCACTGTCTTCATGACTCATATGCAAATACTTGCCTGTTAAAAATACATATGAGTATCTGTGATGACCAAGGGATTCCCTTTTACATACTGATAATTAGGAGAATTAACCCAGTAAACCAAATGTAAAAATTCTGTGAAAGAAGACCTTGAGTAACACAAATGGTCAATTTACTCCAAGTTGAGCTTATCAGAGTCCACAAAACCATATGCCAGCAGAACAGTGATTCTCAAATGTGAGTGGGCATCGGAATCACCTGGAGAGCTCATTGAATTCATATTGCTTTGCTCTACCCTCACAGTGTCTAACAAGTTCCCAGGTGGTGCTCAGGCTGCTGTCTGGGGAACCACATTCTGAGAAACACTGCATTAAAAGATGTCTATAATATTTCTTTTAATTTTTATTTATTATGTTTTGAAAGCAGGATTTATGAATAGTGGGAGGGGACCCAATGGGGTTGCCCTATGATACTTTTTGAAGATATCTTTGCTTTATTATAGTTTCCACTTCCAATTTTTTTTCCTGTGAAGCTCATCAGACAACAATGACAACATTTCATAACACTGCCATTAGATGCTGTTTGAAATAATTTTTCTACTGGGTTGGGTTATATACACATACCAACAAAATGAATACTGTGCATATAAATTATATGTTTTTAAAAATGTATACTATCTAAATCTATCATATCTATATGGCTATATATGTGTCTTTATCATCTATCAGAATATAACTTGATGCTGGGCTTGTTTGAACTGTTAAACTTCTAGGTATCATAGTAATTTTGGATTTGAAGTTGGAGCTGGTGGTTGGGAACGGGTTGGAATTTGGAGGTAACTGTCTCAGAATTTAATTATACAGTTTTCTCAATTTGACCTTAGTGATCCATCATCACCTTTTACATAGAGAATTGGTAAGGAAAATTTGTAGGCGATCTTAAAGGTAGTTATAGTCACTAATGTCATTTTATGAAAGTCCTTTTATGAAAGAAAACTTTGAGATTTCTTAATCTCTGAGATTGATGATATTTTAAAAATATAAAACTGCAGTTATGTGCCAATAGTTACTTTGAGTTGACTTACTTTTGGTCTCCTTTTCTTTAGACTACTCACTTTCTAATCAGGCCTCCTTAGTCAAAGAAGAACTTTAAATTTACAGTCAACAGTACAATTCTCATATCTGTAAAACCCTGCCTGTCAACTGGGTTGATGGGAGCAGATGTTCATCGAATAACTGTGGAGTGTCTGTGTGAGCTGACGGCTGTTCATTGTTGTGGGTGCTGGAGCTCGCACAAGGGTTCACACTCTTTTTCTCCAGCTCCCACCTGCCTGCACTTGATTAGAAATTTAAAAATCAGAGGGCAGGGTGAGGGGCAGGCATTTTAGTGGAGGTGATCCCCCACTCTCCCCCCAGGAGTCTGAGAGTCTGCTCTCAGTGGGTGGAGAGTGCCCTGACTGTGGGCACACAGCCTGCCTCTTGTGCCTTATCTCCACATATCATAGTGTCTGGAGACAGACTAGGCAAATAGTTGAGGCTCCAAGTATTTGTTGGAAGATTGCCTCTGATTTCTTTTTTCCAGCGTGTCTTTGGCATTTGGGGTGCGGCAGATTAGTGTATATTTCTGAAAGTTCAGCACCTTATGTCTGCTGAAAAAAAAATTAATCTATATTTGATTAGAAACCCCAAGGGTGTGATAGTAGAATTTTAGTTGTATTCATAAGGTATGGAAGTATCTTAAGAGGTAGAGATTATATTCATAGGGAGATCAAGAAAGGTTTTTTAAAAGGTGAACTTAAGCAGTTTAAAACATGTGTTTGTAATTGTAACAGTTATACGTGTACTTGTAAAACTTTTAGGCAATACAGTTATGTGATTGCATGTTGTTTTGAAACTTTCCTTTTTTACTTAAAAGTATAACATCAACATTTTTCAACTTGGTAAATATAGATGTACTTTAATCATTTTAATAAAGGCCTGATTATCTGTTGTACAGTTAAATTTGGATGAATTTAATCAATGTCCTGTTAATGAACTTTTATTATCTTCATTTTATTACTATAACAAATGATATTTCTGAGAGAGTGTGTGTATGTGTGTGTGTGTGTGTGTGCGTATGTGTGTGTCTGTGTGCCTTTGTACATATGTAGAGGTACTTCTATAAGGTGAATTCCTCAAAACTAAAATATTTTGGGCTGACATGTATGCATACACATTTAGAATTTTGGGTTATTTTTCTATTTGTCCTTTAAAATTCTTACACTAGTCTCACTGACAATATTTGACAGTGATTTTTTTCATCCCTTCACCTATTTATGTCATTATGATACATAACTGGTATAAAATAGATATTTTAATTTATATTTATCTCGCTATTGGGATCTTCTTCTCAAGTTTATTAGTTATTTGCTTTTTATTCATACATTTCATCATTGTACCTGCTGATTAAAAAATTATTCCTCTAAATAATATTATAATATTTGTATAATTTTGTTTTATGATCACACTATTAAACTCTTGGAATCTAGTTTTGAATAAGGCATGAGGCAGAAACCTAAGTTTATTTATTTTCCAAATAAATAGTAATTTTTTTCCAACACTATTTGTGGACTAATGCTTAACATAATGATTTACATTGCTATATTCATAATATAAAAAATTATCTTATGCCTAGCAAATATCTGGTTATCTTCTATTCTATCTGAACAAGAAACTTCATTGTTGGCCAAAAGAAACACCATGTGCTAAGACCCAGAGGCATTGATGGTGTGCTTTGGCAAATGCAGAATTTTTATTGTAGTTGCAACTTCAAGTTTATGAAAAAGATTGCAAGTATTATTAGAAAGCTGATAGCAAGATCATTTTTAAAAATTACCAGAAATAAAACACCACTCTTCAACAGAAGCATATTTATCCATTTTGATATGTTTTAGGTCCTCCATACCAGGACCTATTTTAACCCTTTGCTATTTTTTATAGAATGCTAATATTTTATGTGCAGTATTTTAAAGTATACTTTTATTTATTTATTTATTTGAGTCAGTGTCTTGCTCTGTTGCCCAGGTTGGAGTGCAATGGCACTATCATGGTTCCCTATAACCTCAACCTCTTGGACTCAGGCAATCCTCCTGGCTCAGCTTTCCAAGTAACTGAGACTATAGGTGCACGCCAACAGTCTGGATAATTTTTTGATTTTCTGTAGAGACGAGGACTTGCTATGTTGCCCAGACTAGTTTTAAACTCCTGGGCTCAAGCAATCCTCCTGCCACCATGCCCAGCCTTAAGTAAACATTATTATCATTTATATGTCTGTGGTTTCCATCTCTCTCCTTGGAAGAATAAATGCTGAGGAAAAACATGCACTGAGATTCCAGTGTTTGTATCTCATATTTATTTTTGAATTTCAGTTTCAATGTTCTGATGAGGAAACTCTTTCCAAACATCTCTGTTTTTGAGGCCAAGCAGAACCTAAACATAAGATTACATGACAGTGAGGGGTAGGCACATATGCAGACAGAAAGTGTATTGTATGATTTTTGACAATAATTTTTTATATTTAATGTTGACTGTAATGCAGATACAGTGTCCTGTATGCTGAAACATGGCCAAATGTTGTCCATGAGGACTAGATCTTCCTATTATGATTGTCAACTCTAATTCAAAATAAACAAATACCCAGAAATAAATTCATGCATTCACAGTCAGTTCATTTTCAACAAAGGCACTGAGATCATACATTGGGGAAAGCACAATCTCTGTAATAAATGGTGCTAGAAAAACTGGATATTCATATGCAGAAGAATGAAACTAGATTCTTCTCTTACTATATATGAAAGTCAAGTCAAAATTGATTTATGACTTAACTCTAAAACCTGAAACTGTGAAACCGGGCACTGGTTTGGGTAAAGGTTTCTTGAGTTAGCTCAAAAGGACAGACAACCAAAACAAAAATAGGCAAATGGGATCACATCAAGCTAAAAAGCCTCTGCACAGCAAAAGAGACAATGAAGTGAGGAAATAAATCATGGAATGGGAGAAAATATTTGCAAATCATGCATCTGACAAAGGATTAACAATCAGAATAGTTCAAACAAATCAACAGAAAAAAACCAATTTGATTTTTAAAATGGGCAAAAGATCTGAAAAGATATTTCCCAAAACAATACATACAAATGGCTAACAAGTATATGAAAAAATTTCATATATTCATAATCAGCTCTACTAATCATCAGAAAAATGCAAATCAAAGCTACAATGAGATAGCATTTCACCCCAGTTGAGAAAGTTTTTATCCAGCTTTCAGACAATAGCAAATACTGGCAAGAATGTAGAGAAAGGAAAACCCTCATACACTGTTGGTGGGAGTGTTAATTAGTACAGTCATTCTAGAGAACAGTATGAAGGATCCAAGAAAAAACAAAAATATAACTATCACATGATCCAGTAATCCCACTGTCAGGTATATATCCAAAAGAAAGAAAATCAGTATATTGAAGAGGTATCTGTATTCCCATGTTGATTGCAGCAGTATTCACAATAGTCTAAATGTGGAATCAACCTAATTGTCCATAAACAGAAAAGCGGTTAAAGAAAATGTGGTATATGTACACGACAGAACATTATTCAGCAATAACAAAGAATGAAGTCTTGACATTTGCAACAATATGGATGGAACCAGAGGATAGAATGTTAAGTGAAATATGCCAATGATACAGTATGTTAAGTGAAATAAACTCGTGTGGGACCTAAAAAATTGATCTCATAGAGATAGAGAGTAGAAAGATCATGACCACAGGCTAGGAAGGGTAGTGGGGAAGGTGGGATAAAGAGGAGTTGATTAATGGGTACCAAGCTGACTGAAAGCATAAGACCAAGTATTCGGTAACACACTAGTATGGCTATAGTTAACAATAATTTACTGTATATTCAAAAATAACTGGAAGACTAGAATTGGAATATCCCTAACACAAAGAAATGATAAGCTTTGAGGTGATAGATACCTCATTATTCTGATTTGATCATTACATATTGTATGCTTGTATTGAAACGTCATATTTACCCCATAAATGTGTGCAACTATTATGTATCCATAAAAAATCAACAAACAAAAAAACCCAAGCCCACTATTTTGTGGTTAGAATGCATTTTCTTTTTATTCTCTTTCCCATTTTCCTCTGTCAGATATCCAGATAACTACAGGCAAGAAAAACACCTTCAAAAGTTATTTTGACTTAAGTCAGCATCATTTGCAAGGTTTAATCATTAAAATGTAATTACAGTGCCATAATGTGTACTTTTAAATTGCTGATTAAAATCTGCATATCTGAATGTTATCTAAGTTTTTCTAGGCATCATACCTCTCTACATCAAACAAAAAAACCAACTGCATTGTTTCAGATTTGCTAATCAAAACAACATACAACTCTAAAATATTCACTAAAGCAATTTAAGTTGTTTTGTTGTTGAGTGGTTGAATAAGGGTATTTCATTTCCAATACTGCACACAGAAATGATACCCAAATTACTGAGAAAATGGGGTTAGGCGTGTGAGAGACGACTGCTGTTTATAATGGTCAGTAGCTTCTACATTGGTACTTTATGTAAATATGCCAAATTGACTATTGCAGAAATATGCAATTTGTTGTGGAGTTTTGGATATGTTCCACATCCAGCAGTGCCAGACCCCAGAGGGGGTGGGCAGTCTGGACCAGGAGCAAGTAAACAAGTCGATAGAAAAAGCAATCATTACAGACTGACCTCTGAACAATGGCATCTGTGAGTTCCCAACAGGGTCAACTTGGGTTTGGCAAATACTTCAGTCGTTCTAGTGACATGTAACCTTGGTGTTGATCACTCAGAATTTTGTGCTGTTGATATCTAGCAATACAAACTTGGGGATGGTGCCAAAGGTTATGCTGTCATGGTGTGTGGGGCATATTAGTTGGCATTGCTGGCTTGAGAAATCTATTATTTTGAAGTGGAGGCTTGCTTCTTTAGCATTCATTCTTCTGGTTCTGGGAAAAAAATTTAAAAGAATCTATGACTTCTTTTTCCTGTAAACTACTGTGTTTTTGTTTGCAGGTAGACTTGGAAAGGAAGCCTCAGAACAGATCTCTCAGTACTGAGGTGCCTGGAGAGCACAAGGAGACAAAGACACACTTGAAATTAAAAACTGCAAAAAGACTTGATGATGATCACTTACATAAGCACAAAAATGCTTGCGCTGTAATTCAGGGTAAAGGTTTGGACGTATCTGACACTGACTTTTTACCATTCTTTTTTTTTTTAAGTAAGTCAAACAGGCTGTGATGTTTCTTGTTTTCTGAAAAAAATATTAGAATCTTGTTAATTATGGTAGAGTGAACATGGCAGAAAAAGGAAAAATATAATTTTAAGTATAATGGTGCATGCTGGAAACACAGATTGGCAAGCATATGGATTTCTGGCATCTGGACAGAAGCCTGCGTAACCATCTGCTTCTCAGAGGTTACTTTGGCAATTTTTGCAGCAATTCCAGTGATTCACAGGTCTGGACTAAGGATTTTTAGCAAGCAGCTAAAGAGGGCACAGGTACACAGAGGCAGTTATTTGAAGTTTTTGTCCATACATTAGTTTTATTGTTCCGGGTGTGAAGTCATCTTAAGATGGTCTATGTGCTAGTATTTCATTGTGATGGCAGCAGATGTTATTTCATGCTAATATTTTTTCCCCATTTTATTCACCAGATGACACTCATTTTCAGCCCTGGGAATGAATTCCCTCCCTTGGCTTTGTGAGATGTAAGGAATTTGAGAAGGGACTTGAGTTTTTGTGTGCTCTGAAGTGCAGAGATTTAATTGGTAACCTCCAGTTCTCCTTAACTTTCTCATTCTACCTAACGTTCCTGGGAATGGGAAGAGTCCCTGCATGTTTTTCAGTAGCTAGGATGGTGACACATAATGTTTTAATGAGATTTTAGAGTCTATAATACTCAGTGATTTATCAGAAAAACAAAGAAATGAGTACCATATGTTCTCACTCATAAGCGGACCCTGAGCATTTACCATAATACTATAAGAAAGAGATTGGCAGTAGCTGGAAACTGCCAGGGTGGGGGTGGGGGGTGGGGCACATAACATTAATAAGGGTACCTGACCTCAAACCAGGCAAAGTGGGGACCAAAGGTAGGCCCAAACCTTACCTGTTTGATAGCCACCTGTGTACCTAATCCTGAATTGTACACCACATCTTTAAAATAAAATAAATTTTTTAAATGTCTGATAAGATGTGACTTATGAAGCTAAACGTTTTTGCAATCAAATCAAAAACTGATTTTAAAATTGCCAAAAAAAAAAAAAAAAAAAAAGAAATGCAGATTCTCATAATCCTCTCCAGACCTGTTGAATCAAAAATTCTGAGGCTGGGTGTATTTTACAACCCTCTGGGTGAATCTGATTCATGCTGAATTTTGAGAACCACCACTGCAATGAAATAGTTGCATCTCTAGCCTCCCCACTAAACATTAATCTCACCCTATCCTATGTCATCGTTGTTTATCACAATGCTTGGGCTATGATAGATACACCCTCCTTAATAGTTTGATGAATAAATTGAATAAATGAATTACTCCTAAAGGAGCATGATTCTGGGGAAAAAAAGAATTTATCTGCACAGAAAGTCATTTAACCGGACCATTATAGTTCATCATAAAGAAAAATATTGAGTAGCATGCTGAATTATGGATTAAATCTTTATATCAATTTTTCAACATAACATTTGTTGAATATTTACAATGTGTCAGATAATGGGATAAATACTTTAAGTGTAAAAGATTGTTAGACAGCTTGTGAGTGAGAATGAAAATGATACAGACCTCTGAAGAACCATTCAACAGTGTCTTTCAACATCTTAAAAGTATTTGTCCTGTAGCTGCTCACCCCTTCCTAATTATTCTTCTAGGACTCTATCTTTCTTATAAAATATTACCACATACATATAAGGCTATATATGCTAATTGCAAGATTATTTGCAATGAAGAAAAATGTAAAGTAGACTAAATGTCAGTTAATAGAAAAATGGTTATATTTTGGAAATGCCATGCTATGGAATACCACAGAACTATTTTAGAAAGTGATGGATCTCTAAGGACTGACATGAAAAAATGTTCATGGCCAAATTTTTAAGTACAAAAAAAAGAAAGCTCTTATTTTAGAAGTGTATGTAGAGCATATTCCTATTTTTAATATTACAAAACTGTATATATATATTAAAATGAAATGCATATGAGATATGTATTATGGACTGACTGAATATTTGTGTCTCTCCAAATTCATATTTTAAAGTCCTAACGCCCAATGTATGTGGTGGTATTTGGAGATGGGACCTTTAGGAGGTAAATAGGGTTAAATGAACTCATAAGAATGGGGCCTCACCATGGGATTAGGGCCCTTATAAGAACAGGAAGAGACCAGAGCTCTTTCTCACTACCATGTGAAGAAAGAAAGAAGGCCACCATTTACAAGCCGGAAAGGGAACCTTCACCAGAACCCAACCATGCTGGTACCCTGATCTCAAACTTTGCAGACTTCCAGACTGTGAGAGATAAATGACTGTTGTTTAAGCCACCCAGTCTTTGGTTTTTGTTATAGCAGCCTGAGCTGATGAAGATAATATGG
This sequence comes from Carlito syrichta, assembly GCF_000164805.1. Classification (NCBI taxonomy): domain Eukaryota; kingdom Metazoa; phylum Chordata; class Mammalia; order Primates; family Tarsiidae; genus Carlito; species Carlito syrichta. The sequence continues at coordinate 270,130 of NW_007246894.1, forward strand.
AAGAATTCCAGGTAGACACTAGATATGGCATGATTATAGGTAAGATAAAGTGGGTAGTGGGAAAACATCTTCCTTTTCCAATATATACTTTATTGTTTGAATGTGCATGCATTATGTTTGTATTTGAAGGAAGGGAGGAAGAAAGGGGAAGGAAAAATAAGCACTGTGAAGTCCCAGACTTCACATTGCTTTTTCATGAGTTACTCTGTTAGCGCAGAATTTTAAGTTATCAATATCTAAGTCCATTTGTTCTTTGGATGACCTTGGGAAAAACAAAAATCTCTCATGTCCTCAGCGCCTCCTATGAACTAAGTGAGCTTTACAGAGAAGCCAGTTATATTTTGTAAATTATAATTGGGAAGGACTTAAATAGGATTTTTCGTTGGAATTGGAATGAGTTTCTCTTTTAGAAGGGTTCTAGAGTCGCCTCTTTTGTATAGTCTCTCTTCTTTTTTCTTCTACATTAGAAGTGGAGTCCTCCGATCCATTTATTTATCTGTTAAGCAGATTCATCAGTGCTAAACTATTTTCCTTTGTTTCAGAGTATTTGGCTTTCATTTCCCCCCTTGACTATATATAGGCGGTTTAATTTTGATTTGGGTTGATCTTAAAAGAAATTCCAAAAATACTCTTAGTTCTAAAGAATCCAGTGAGACTTGGTCCTCAGAAAGCAATCATGATTTTGGCAGATGTTACAAATGAATGATCTCCAAGCTAGTCCACAGCTCAGATCACCTGAAAAGTTGAAAGCAGAAAAACAAGTCACTGTATCAGACCCTAACTCAAATCTACAAATTTGAGAGGAAGTTGTATAGCAGTTTATTTTAAGCAAATTTCCCTAAATAATTTTTATGTGTTGCTAAAGACTGACACTTGAGAATAAATTATCTGATATTTATTACAAAACAAAAGTCCATGAATGAGACCACAAAGACAAATATCTCCAACATACTAGTGAAACTCATGTTGACATGCAAGTATTGTCCATATATTGTACTTATTACTTATGATGGGATGTAGGGGTTAAGAGTAAGAGAAAAGTGGACAACCCCTTCGGGTGTGGGAGCTTTTCTGTCCTCTTAATAAATCCTGCTTTCTCACTTAAAAAAAAAGAGAGTAAGAGAAAAGCCAGATGTAGGGAAGGATGGTGAAGTGTTGCAATGAGATAGGAGGTTTTGGCTAAGAAAGCCTGTCAGAATGCTGTTTTGTGAAGTAGAGGCACCTTTGTTAACTATTCTCACACTTTGGTGAGCATCATGAGACCAACCACATTTTATAAATTCTGAGTCAGATGTGTTCCTATAGCTATTGCAGGGGATTTCTATTAGCAGGTTTGAACAGCTTTTAAAAAACAAAATTCAGATTCCTTGATTTGAAGTAATTTATTTTCTGTAACAGATAGATTACTAAAGCTAAAACCACAAAGAAATAATTAACAAAACCCTTTCTCTTTAAGGATTTACAAGTAATAGAAGTGGTGTAAGATGAGTATCAGAAAAAGGAATTTTGATTTATTTACTAAAGTAATCTTCTCATTTATTTGCAGTTATTAATAAACTACACAAGACGAGTTGATGTTATATAAACAGATATATATTTTTCTATTTTGAAAAGGTTATTTTATGGAAAATCCCAAACACACCCAAAAGCTGAGAAAATAGTGCCATGAAATTGGGTACTGTGTTGGTTTTGCATTGCTATAAAGAAATATATGGGCCGGGCTTGGTGTCTCAGCCTGTAATCCCAGCACTTTGGGAGGCCAAAGCAAGTGGATTGCCTGAGCCCACGGGTTCAAGACCACCCTGGGAAAATTGACGAGCCCTTGTCTCTACAATAAATAAAAAATTACCCAGGCATGGTAGCACGCGCCTGTAGTTCCAGCTACTTGGAAGGCTGAGGTGGAAGTATCGCCAGAGCCCAGCAGGTCGACGCTGGGGTGGCCATGAGTGTGCCACTGCTCTCCAGCCTGGGCGACAGAGTGAGACTCCAACAAGAACAACAAAAAAAGATGAATAGAAACTTCTCAAAAGATGATATATGGGCAGCCAACAGACACATGAAAAAGTGCTCAGCCTCACTAATCATCAGAGAAATGCAAATCAAAACCACATTGAGATACCACCTAACCCCTTTAAGAATGGCCATCTTTAATAAGATAAACAATAACAGATGCTGGCGAGGATGCGGAGAAAAGGGAATGCTTCTACACTGCTGGTGGGAATACAAACTAGTTCAACCTCTGTGGAAAACAGTGTGGCAATTTCTAAGAGAATTAGAAATTGGCCTTCCATATGACCCAGCAATCCCCCTATTGGGAGTATACCTGGAGGAACACAAACCATTCTACAAATAAGATAGCTGCACACACATGTTTATTACAATACTATTCACAATAGCAAAAACACAGGACAAACCGTGCTGCCCATCAAAACTGAACTGGATTAAAAAAATGTGGTAATATACACGATGGAATATTATGCAGACATAAAGAAGAACAAACATATGGACTTCGCGGCAACTTGGATGGATTTACAGTGTATTATACTCAGATATCTATCACAGAAACAAATAACTGAGTACCACATGTTCTTATTCATAAGCAGACCCTGAACATATACCATAATACTATAAGAAAGGGATTGGCAGTAGCTGGAAAGTGCCAGGGGAGGAAAGTGGAGGAATACAACATCAATCAGTGTACTTGATCTCAAACCAGGCAAAGTGGGGACCAAAGGGAGGCCCAAACTTACCTGTACGATGACCACTTATATACCTAATCCTGAATTGTACCCCACATCTTTAAAATACAATTAAAATAAAATATATATAAAAAGTAATACCTGAGGCTGGGCAAATTTATAAAGAAAAAAATATTTATTTTGGCTCACAGGTCCATGTGGCATCCACATCTGCTTCTAGAAGCTTAAAATCATGGTGAAGAGGGAGCAAGTGTCACATGGTGACAATGGGAACAAACGTAAAAGAAGAAGGTGCCAACCTCTTTAAAAAAAATCAATCCTCATGTGAACTAACAGCATGGGAACTCATTTATTGAGAGAATGGCACCAAACCATTCATAAGAGATTCACCCCCATGATCTAAACACTTCCCACTAGATTCCACCTGCAACACTGGGCATCACATTTCAACATGAGATTTGGAGTGGACATGCTAATAGGTACCTATTACCAACTTCATTAATTAACGACATTCTGCCGTGAGTTTCCATTCATGCCCCCCTTTTTTTCTGGAGTATTTTAAATGAAACTCTAGACATAATATTGCTTTATTCATCAATGTTTTAATATGAAAAAATATTGAAAACAAAAATTAGTCAAATAATATGTCTGTATATGCATTAACAAAGTTTCATCTACTGGCTTATTATTTGAAATCTCAAATTTGTTTTACATTTTATGTGTTGCCCTCAATTTAATACGAACAATATAGGATTATCACAAGAACCATTAGTATGATCAACTCTGAGAAGACAGATAATTTATAAAATAAATAGATGTTAAAGTTCTTTGAAGAGCAAAATTATACAAAGTTATCTACAAATCAATGTGTATTAAATTTTATAAATTATTAAAAATTGTACAAATTATCTACAAATCAAAATTATACAAAATTATTTACAAAGCATAAATACAGCTTTGTAAACTATTGTTTATTTCTTAAAATAATACAGAATCTTGACCAAAGACATACAAATTTTTCATACAGTATTGTCCATTAGCCAAGAAGTACTCAAGAACAATAAAAATAATTTAGAATATTTGCTTATACTGTCAGTAATTGGACAAAATATAAAGTTATCCATAAATAATTAAATTCATACAGTTTTGTAATTCTCTGTCCAACCAAGTCTTCAGAATTATGAATGACATTTATTGAGTTTCCTTCATTTACTTGTAGTTCTTATTAATAAAGCATTAACAATCACTTTAGACCTAAAATTCTGTTTCAAAGTAGATGATGAATATTTTGTTTCTTTCTCATTCCTTGACTAATTCACTTTAGAGAAGACTGACAGACTCAGCTCACTTGCAAATAGTGTACCTCTTGTTGTTTCCAATGCTAACATGCAGTTTCTAGTTTTGGGCATGTTCTGGAGACCTCTAGCCTACAGGAATGACCATGACCACTTGTATTTAAATAAAGCTGCTTCAACTCCCATAATGAGACACTAGAAAACTGTGTGAGAAACTCCCTTTCCATCTCAAAATTTCAGGGAGTCTTTGGGGGATTGAAATTCATTACTGTCTCCTCTTGCTCTTCTTCTCTATGTCTACTGAGCTCCCAGTTCAGGGTGTTCTGTTACTTTGCTGCCTCGCATTGTTCTGCAGTGGACACCGCCCAGATTGTCTCGCCTTCCAAAGGATCATCCTAACAAGACAGCACAAGCAGCCCATGTTTGGGGAGTAATTCAAGAATAATTATTTTGTCACTGTCCTGATTTCCTTTTGGGTGTCCCTGTCCTCTGCCCACCCACAGATGCCCAGCTGCACCCATGGATGAACATGGCACCCAGTTGCCTTTTGGGGCATTTTCTTCTCTCTTTCCCACCCAGACCCTTTATCATGCCCCTGTCCTTGAAGCTTAAACTTACATGTTCTGCTGAATAATTCAGTTCTCTTTGTATAACTCATCTGACTGATAGACTATGCCTGAGTGCTTCACTTTTCGTATTTAGAAAACAGTTTTTCTAAACACAGTGTAGCATAGGGAGAAAAAACTTGTCATTCTCCTGGAAGATGGGACTCTAGTCAGGTGCAGATTTAAATGGCAATTTTCACCCTTTTGGCTACATATGCTCTCTCCTCTTTCTCTATTTTTCACTCTTCTCTCTCCCCCACCCTCTTCATTTCTCTCTGTTTATCAGCCCCCTCATCCATGTGCACAGTGTTATTATACATGTGAGCAAGCAAGTGTCACATACACATGCATCAAACACTACCGTGGCTGTTCCTGGGCTCAGTTATCCAAAGGACACCTCAGAAAAAATCCCAATATGGGCAAGTTAGTTTCTTTTGTTAAACGCAGGAAAGTTGTCACATGAGTTGTTTCCTACCTATGCCCCTCTGGATGATAAAATGGAGGGGTTCTATGAAGATTATTTTACTGCTGGTGAGGCAGTAAATTACCAGAAGTCTGCACAGAAAGAAAGAGTTTGCAGACAAAGAAAGAGAAAACCCGAGATAGACATGACTTTACAATGTGGTCACTTGACCTTTGCATTGCTTACATACTCTGGGAATGCAACCTCCACTTCTTTGTTAGAGGGCTCATTTAATTTTTTCAATAGTCTTATCAAAATTTGACTCTATAACATGCACTCATTGGCCTTGGCTCTATTCTCTAGAGTCTCACAAAATAAGTTTACATGTATTCTTTCAAAGAGCAGTATGTCACTTGATCTTAGCCAAAAGGCCAAGAAGCAATTCAAAGAACAGCATTTCAAATATTTGAAAACAATTATCACTAATTTCCCCATCAAGTCATCTCTTCTCAAGCTAAATGCCTCTTGTTCCTTCAACAATTCCTTTTATGTTGTATCTTTCAGGCCCCTTACCTTCCTGATTGTAGTCCTTTGGAGTTGCTCCATCTTGTCACTGTACGCCCTCAAAGTGCCATATCTAGCAGAACAACTTGCACAGAGTAGATATGGATAAATGCAGACAGAATTTAATTTAGCCAAGCATCATACAGAGTCCAGAAAAACTATTCTCATCTTTCATCTGGACATTACATTTTTATTAATACAATATAAGATTGCATTCGCTTTATTATAAATCACATTGACTTATAATGTCTCCTGACCTTTCTCTTATAATCTCACATTCTTTTATCTACATTTTGGTAATCTGATTTTGTGAATCTAAATGCAAAGCTTTACATTTATCCTCATAAATTTCATTTTGTTGATTTCTTCCCACATTTTCACCTTTTTGAAATCTTCTTAAAATCTCAATCTCATTATCAAAAATACTAGTTTTACCAACACTAGTTGAGCCACTTGTAAATGCATCAAGTTTTCATTTTGCCTTTATCCAAAGATTTTATTTTTAGGGTAAAAGTCCATTGCAGTTATGGACTTGTAACTGTATTTCTCTGCTTCTGGCACCGCCTGATATTGTAGGTCATGTAACTCTTGGGCAGATTGTGGGATATGTAACATGTCTGGTCATGCACAAGTATGGTCAGCCACCATATAGCATCTATGGAGTTGTCCTCTCCCTTTCCCACCTCCTATGTGTCTATTAAGCATCTTTGTGCACAGATTCTCACTTATAGTGTCAGTCAGTACCCCTGAGAGCATGGTCACTGCCATATGTTTCCAGGCACCAGGCATTGATGAGTACTGTGGCCTCTAATTTTCTGAGGCACTGTGGTCTCTCCCAGGCCTTCCTGACATTGCTGTTTTCCTGGATCTCTCAAGCTGCCAAAACTCTGAGTATTCAATAGCAAAATAGAGGGAGAATACCCTCTAATCCTAGTGTTTCAGGTACCCCATTATGTGATAGTTTTTAATATAAATGTTGTATGTATAAATTAGTTTTATTTTTCACTGTGATAATGCTGCCTAGTAACATCAACATATGTAAGTTTTACAGCAATTAGCATTTCATTTTTACTCATGGGTTCATAGATTGGCAATGGCTCTGCTGCATTTAGGTAGGATGGTCTGCAGTTGTAGGCTGCCGGTTGTGTTCCAAATATTTTCCTTTGGGTTCAGTAGTTACTTGGGGAATGCTCCTCTTACAGAAATGACAGAAGCTAAAAGTACTAAATGGGAACAAATGATACCCCTTAAGACCTCAGAACACACTATAACTTCTACCCATGTCCTGTTGGCCCAAGCAAGTCACATGGCCAAGAAGTATACCAGTCACAGGGAGCCAGGGCAAGGACAAGCAGGAAAGGAATTTTTCTAGACTAATCTTTCATTTTTAAAGACTTTGCTTTAATCTTCTTCTTATATACGACATGAGTCTAGGAAGAGCAGAAGAAAATCTCTCTGACAAGCACCATATGAGAATCACTTCTTCTGAGATATAGAGCTTTGTCACTGTGACAAATCTGTTTTTTTCTTCCTTTGAGATATTTTATCTTCCTGAAAGCATCCCACCACACCAGTTCACCAGGTATGCCCCAAAAGTAGGCATATTTATACTCAAGCTGAGGAGATTTTGGGACCCTTTGGTACATTTTTTTTTAAGTTGGAGTTTCACTCCACCACCCAGACTGGAGTGCAGTTGCACACTCATGGCCATCCCAGCGTTGACCTGCTGGGCTCAGGTGATTCTTCTGCCTCAGCCTTCCAAGTAGCTGGAATTATGAGTGCACACTACCATGTCCAGCTAATTTTTTAAAAAATTTATTGTAGAGACGAGGTCTTGCCAAGTTGCCCAGGCTGGTCTCAAACCCTTGAGCTCAGGTCATCCACTTGCCTCAGCCTCCCAAAGTGTTGGGATTACAGGCTTGAGCCACCGTACCCGGCACCTTTGATACATTCTAAATCAACCTATTTGTGGAAAGAGGTGGGACTCCATAGGGTACAACTGTAAAGCAACTTCATTTTTTTCCCCTATATCTGCCTCTTAACCTGCTCAGGGCACAAATTCTCTCCCACTCTTTGTATGAAAAATTGAGTAGATTTGGTGACTTATTTTGTCACCCTCAGACAATGAAATGTCCTCTAATTTTCATTGTCGATTAGAATAACTTCATTGTGTTAATGAACATGTTCAGTCTAGTGTAAAATTCGGCCTCCAAGCTTCATTCTGTTTTTCCAGCTTGGTTTGGCAGTGGGCTACAAGCCTGCTATGAAGGGACCACGTGGTCAGCTTCTCTGTTTCCCAGTCTAGTGCGCACCCCTCCCTCACTGGCTAGGTTGTTTCTGCCCTGGAACAGGTATGGAGGAGAGGTAAGGGGTAAGAAAGTTTGTATTTTGCTAGTACTAAGGAAATCTGGCATTGGTGTCTCTTGGCCTTAATAGGGGTTCAGAGCTAAAATTCTGTCTTGTGGGAGCATCTGTGTGTATCTTTCCTTAATGCCCATACTTGAAATCCTTAATGGTAACAACTTCTCCTGCAAATGGCTATTCATGCTCATCTCCCATGTTCCTTCTGCTGAGATAGGTAGGCAGCCTTAGAGTGGGCTGTACATTCAGGTTTTGGGACACACACAGATACCCCTTTGATCTACTGTTACTGTTCTGTTGTGACTCAGATAACAATACCCCAAAATGAAGGTCTAGAAGCAGCCTCAGAAACAAAAGTTTTTCTCTAACATTCTTCTGTCCTCTTGTCTGTCAGCTCCATTCTCCCCCAAGACTGGCCACAGCAACTAGAATCCCTCTTTCCCAAAACATGCCATAAAACAAAAATATTATTCTAGCTTTTCCTGCATCTTCTATGTAAAAACTGGCCATAAAGAAATGATCTGATCTACCTTGTTTGACTGTAGCTCATAAGATCCCCCGATTCCAGAGAGGGTCCTGTCCCATACCCAGAAGGAAGGAAGGAATGCACACTCAGACCAAGAAGAATCTAGACAGACCTTTTTGGGTTTCCCCGCTTAGTCTTTAGATTATACCTTTTGCCCAATCATTTTTATACTTTCGTGGACCTAAGCTTAAAAATGGACAATTTCCTCCTGTATCTTTGGATCTTCATTTTAAAGACTTCTGGCCGGGCTCGGTGGCTCAGCCTGTAATCCCAGCACTTTGGGATGCTGAGACGAGTGGATTGCCTGATCCCGCAGGTTTGAGACCAGCCTGGCAACTTGGTGAGACTCATCTCTACAATAAATTTAAAAAATTAGCCGGGTGTGGTAACCCGTGCCTATAGTTCTGGCTACTCGGAAAGTTGAAGTAGAAGGATCGTCGGAGCCCAGCAGTCTGACACTGGAGTGGCCATGAGCCTGCCATTGCACTTCAGCATGGGTGACAAAGTGAGACTCCAAATAAATAAATAAATAAATAAATAGATAGATAGATAGATAGATAAAATAAAGGCTCCCAGACACACATTAATAATACATTTTGTATGATGGGGTTTGTTTGTTTGTTTGTTTGTTTTGCCAATTAATCTGCCTATTGTAAGTTGATTTTTCAGCAAAACCTGTGAGGGCAAGGTTTCCCTTCCCCGCCACAGTTCCCAAATTCCGCCAAGCTGTCATTGCCACAAAGGATTTCAGCTACTGCCTTTCCAGAAATGAAATGCCATTTTACTGTAAAACCTAAATTCCAAAGAGCTAGGCTGAGTAGTCCTCAGGAAGCTCCTCTTCTCATGTGACTGAATACTGGAGGAAAAGATTCACTCCCTTTTCTTCTCATCCCCTCCCCAAGGTGGAGGTTGGTACAGGTGGAGGGGAAAAGACACGCGAAGGAAACTGCTACAGCACATTGATGATTTTCTTCAGTGAGACTCTTCTGTTCTCTTTTAAACCCTCAGAATGGGCTTTGGCTAGGGACTGTAGAACCCATTTTGGATCCGCCTTTTTAAGTCTTGCAAACATGGTCTAGTACCTTCATATTGGAGTGTGGGGATACCTGTAATATACTGTTGACACCTCTTTCTGTTAAACCTAGACTCAAAGGCTATTTGAATCCAAAGGTATCTGAATGTATCACTCATTTAAAAAATAAGAAAATCACATCTCAGAGAAGTTAAGCAAATTTTCCAAGATCATGCACAGCTTTTTGGTATAAAAGCCCTCAAGCTATGTACAATCTGTAGTTCTAATAACCTATCTTTCCCCAAATGTATTATTTTTTAAATGGTATAATTACACAACAGAAGGTGGTAAGTTATGGGTTATTGCAAAGGTTAAATAAGTTAATGCGTGAAAAGCTTTTAGCAGAATGTGACATGGAGAAAACACTACCCCCTCTTCCTCTTTCTCCAAAGGCCCATGTGTCCAGTATTGAGAATACAAGCAAACAGAACTAAAAGTGCCATCAATCACCAATAAATGTGGCAAAAATTATCTTTGAAGTTATAAAGTCTCATATTTTGAAAGAATGTGTTATAGAAACCCTTTTCCCTGCAGGTGAACTTCCAAATTGCAGTCTAATTTCTGTTCTGTGTAAAATAGCAAACAACTTAAGAAAATATCGAAAAACTAAGGGAGCCATGAAAGGAATAATGGGGCCTCAGTACAATGGAACATGACATGACCACTAAAAACGCATGGACACATATAAAAATGTATTTGATTAACAATAACTATTTTCAAAACGATTGTACAGTATGATATTAATTTTGCAAATAAATAAGAGCTCTTATATGTGTATTTTCTGAAAGGATAAACCTACTATTATGAACCATAGTAGTTATCTTTAGGAAGGGAGCTATTTGTGACTTTTATTTTTATCCTTACCTGTGTACAATAAACATTTTCCCACTTATTTATTTATTTATACTTTTGGAAACAAAATCTTGTTCTGTAATCCAGGCTGCATGCAGTGGCATGATCATAGCTCACTGCAATCTTTAACTCCTACGCTCAAGCAGTCCTCAGCCTCTCGAGTAGCTAAGGCTATACAGGTGCACACCACCACACCCGGGTCATTTAAAAAATTTTTTGTAAAGATGGGGGACTAGTTATGCCACACAGGTTGGTCTTGAACTCCTGGCCTCAAGTGATCCTCCCTCCTTGACCTTCCAAACTATTGAGATTACAAGGGTGAGCCACTGCACTCGGCCCAAGTTTTTTTAAAAATACAAAACATAAAATAAAATAATAAGAGATGAAGGGCAGAATTTGATTGTGATGCTGAAAAATAGTATTCAGCTTTAGGATGAGTGAATTTTGTCAGAATTTTGCTCTGCTGGCCAGAGGAAGGCCTAATCCCATGGATGTGCTCACTGCCTGATACTCTGCCCAGGAGCAATGGTGGAAATGTTGAGAATAAGAGACTCCTTTGAGCTGGAGCAGCTGTTCCATCTAAGCACGAGCCTCCAAGGCTTCATAACATGCTCGGGAAACTGTTGTATAAAGACAGCAAATCTGACAGGAGAAATAAAGGAATGCTTTACGTCAGTGAAACAGTTTGAAATGGCTGCCTTTCTGGAGAGGTTGGTGAGAAATAATAGTCTCGCCACTCATTTCATTATTCTTTAAAGAAGCTAGGATAGAAAATGAGATATTATATTATAGCAAAATAGAGGGGATGGTGGACTGAGTATGTGCACTGCTTCTTTGATCCGCAAAGGGAGAGAATGTCTGTCCCATGGGGGACATCTTTTCCCTGGTTTTGTGAGAAAGGCATCCAAACTACGAAATCAGCAAATGTTCAAATATTCACATAATGGCAGCTGGGTAAGTTCAGGGAGATATCTGAAAATTTAGCAAATATGGTACTTTGCTGAAAGGCAGGGATACAGTGTCCATATTAAATCGAATTTTTAAATTCAATTTGATATGGACACTAAGGGAAGAACTAAGGATCAATGACAACTGAATTTCAAGGGATTTCCTCTAAACAAACAGTAGCTGAAAAATTGAATTTGTAACAAAAATAAATATTCAGAGCACAGTGTAAAAATCAAAGCTACTTACATACAGAAATAAAAAATATATAGTTTTGGTCTCTTCTCTCTCTCTCTCTCTCTCTCTCTCTCTCTCTCTTTCTCTCTGTGTGTGTGTGTGTGTGTGTGTGTGTGTGTGTGTGTTTGTGTGTGTGTAGATGCTCTTTGGGGAAGGAAAGACAAGATGGATATCTGCTGTTTTATATGATACTATAGAAATCTAAAATGACACACTACTTTACATTGAGTCCACGGTTATAATAAAATATAACTCTAGATATCACTGAGATGATTATGCTTTTCCAAATATGAAAACATTTGGCTCAAAAACTGGATAAAATGGCTTCAGTTGAAAGAAATCATGTCAGACCTTTAATGTTTTATTGGGACATTGGGTTAACCCCTATGGTTATGGCCTATGTATTGAGGTGGTCACAGGGCTTGCAGACAGGAAAACTGGTTTATTGGATCATTATGAGAGGTGTTCGGACATCAGAAGCATTGAGATATCCTTATGCAAACCTATTGTTTGTTAAAAGATTCATCACACTGAGGTCTTTTGAGTTCCCCTTGCAAGGACCAATGTTTAGCCAGCATAGAGACAAGTGTAGGCTTTATATTTTCTCTCTTGACTATGGCAGTTAATTGCTGGTTTGTCATCAAGTACAGGTCCGAGCAATGGCAGGATAAAGCAAGACTGACACATAATTCAACCTTAAGAAAGCAATCTAAATAGGAAAAGGATATGGCAATAAGAATGGCAGTGGAGAAATTCAAATCTTGCCAAGAAGAGTGGCAAAGAAAAGTTTCACAGCAATTGTCAAAAGAACTCTACAGGTCAGGAAGGAGGAATGCAACAGGGAAGCTTAGCAGGCAATGACCACGACTGATTCAATGATGTTTAAGTGGGATCATAACTATTAAAACGACACCTCATTCAGAAACCTGGCTTAGAAACTGCAAAGCCGTGATAAAGCTTTCACTACCAATAATTGCTCTGTTTTTAGCTAAAAGGCTAAGAGTGCATCAACATTTCAATTATTGGGCTAAATTTGTTATTATGCTTTCCAAATAAGAAGGCTTTTAAAGAATTCAGAAAAACCTACAACTTTTCTTCTTATGACACTTAGCTTTAACCAATTTCAGATATAAGGTACTAAGTAATGATACCCATTAAATTTTCATTAATGTTATCCTGGCTTAGGGCATTCTATTGTTTTGGGCACTTGGAATAGGAAACAAACGTGTTGACCACTGATCTGTTATAATGAGAGAAAGATATGCTTCAAGTGGACAATACTTCAGTTTCTATAGATTTATTTTCACATTCAAAATGATTAAGTATTAATTAGACCCCCCTTATTTCATAAGATGCTACAGGGAAAATAATTTTAAATGGTATTCTAAGCTTCTATCATGATGTAACTTATCAAAGATATCAATAATATATCAAAGAATTGCATATTAATTAAAAATGATATTTTGTCCCTAAAGAAAATAAAACCTATTTTAACAGCTTTGCAAATGTTTTATTTATGCTAAAAAGTTTTTGCGCCCTCAAGGAGAAAGAAGCTGAAAAAAGACCAAGTACTTTTGATAGCCATAGTCCATTTATGGTCTTATTAAAGTACATCTTATAAGTACATCATAGTCCATCCAAGGTCTTATTAAAGTACACCTGATTAGTAATAAAATATAAAAGTATTAATTTTGGTGAACAGCATGAGTTTTTTGATACATTCTAAAGACTTTTCTCTTTGGTTGTACAAAGTGTGTTTGATAGTGGAAGAGAATTTTCTGCCACAATATATTTCTATCACTGAGATAAAAATGGATGTTTTCAAGGTTTGAATTGAAAATATGTTAATTCTCCAAGCTCTCAGATTTCGGGGAAGATTGCTATTGCCAAGAAAAGAACAAAAAAATAAGAGATTTTTTTTTTACACTATTAAAAACTCAAAACTGTTTAATTCCTGTTCCATCATCCAGATAAAGTCAGGAACTCTGTATTCTCTGATGGAATGTTTTCACAGCTAGATGATTAGTTTTTTGACGACGATCCTTACCAGGTGCCGTGTTTTATAGTATTATATGTGTTTCAACATGTGGTTAAGCTAATAAAAAAATTAAGGTTAGATGTAGTAAATTTTCTCATTAAAAAAATAAATGCAGTGTATACTTCCATTAAATTTGAACAATCCCAAAGGATTCGCAGTGTCCTGGTATATCAAGTTTGTTGTGCTTTTGAAATATATTCTTTTAATTTGAAATACATATGCTGTATAATAACACTAGATTTGAAGAATTTCTTCACATAGCTCTATCTCTGTTGTATGGTAAACAGTGGATAAAAGAGTGCCTGAAAGTCTGTAAATCTGTGTTTTTGTTCTCATAAGAAGCATATTTTGACATATAGAATTGTGTGTAGGAAGTTTATTGGGGAGTGAGTTCAAAAACAACATCTGTGGTGGTGGTGGTGGTGTGGGGGTAAAGGAAGCAGGACTGTCAATGTGAGAAGATGGGATTCAGTGTATCTCTATCAAACCTCTCAGAAGATTCCACAGTTCTGGAGGAGAATGGATATACAGGGTAATTCTGAGTTGGGACAATGAAACTAGGCCCTTGTATCTTGACTTTGGCCAGATATAGGACACAGGCCTAGAGATGGGGATGTGACCATTCATGACTTGGCTTTCTTCAACCAAGGACAAACTTCAAAAGAAAAATTAGATTGTGAGAAAATTTGTCATTTTGTGCAGTTCCTGCGGAAACGAGTGCTTCAGTCCTGAAGTGGGTGCTATGTGCAGTGCACTACATCTGTCCATTACAGTCCTTCTCTTGTGTTATTTGGAACTGCCTACTCCGCAAAAGAATGGGAACAACTCTTTCAGGAGTGTGGAGTAAGCCTTTATTTTTATTTTTTATTAAACATATTTTTTATTTTAAAATTGTGGGGTACAGTTAAGGGTTAGGTATACAAATATGCATCATTCAGCCACCTTTGTTGATAAGGGGTGTCCCTCCGTTCCCAGACAGATATTGACTACTGTTGATCCCACCTCCCTTCCCCTCCCTGTCCCCACCCCCATAGTTTCCCACCACTGTCAATTTTTTTTTTTTTTTTGAGTTGGAGTCTCACTCTGTCACCCAGACTGGAGTACAGTGGCCGCTCCCGCCCACTGAAGCTTCGACTTGCTGGGCTCCGGTGATCCTTCCGCCTCAGCCTTCCAAGTAGCTGGAACTACAGGCGAGCGCTACCACGCCCAGCTAATTTTTGATTTATTGTAGAGATGAGGTCTCGCCAAGTTACCCAGGCAGGTCTTGAACCCCCAGGCTCAGGCAATCCACTCACCTCAGTCTCCCAAAGCGCGGGATTACAGGCTGAGCCACCGAGCCCGGCTAATTTTTTTTTTAACTAGAAGAAATTACAAGGAGAAGGTTAGGGAACTGCACTTCAGGCCCATTGCTACACTTCTCTACTATCAGCTAACATTTCTGCTCTTCTAGGTGGCTTACCCGGTGAAATAATCTAGAGCCTCATCTTGAGTTCCTAGTTATTATGCTTCTTTTAGACTACGGTGGTTGCACTTATTTATTCACTGTTAAAATTTCATGAGAAAGTACAGAGACTCTCCAGTGAATCTATGGTGCCAAATACATATTTTTCTGACCCCATTATGGCAGCTCTGTCTCCTTCTGATCATCAGAATTAATTACTTCTGCCAGTAAGAAGTTCTTTTGCTTTCTTGCTGATCTCTTGGCACAAGACACTTGAAGCAACTAAGCAAAAGCTGTAGTTTAAACTTTAATGTCCCTTTGTTGTGTTCCTGGTGAAAATATTACCCTGCTGGGAAGCAGATTTTTTTTTTCCAATATGCGCCTCAGCTATGCTTTCAATAGGCATTTCCACAGTTTTATCAGACTCACAGCTTCTAGATGGTAAGAGTAGATCCCTGGTTTTTACATCTACTGCTACACAGCCTTTGCTGTAGTATTGGTCCACTGGTCTGGGGTGATTCTATATGTGATTCCTCATGTCAATGGAACAGATGTTTTCAACTTTGGATAGTGGTGCTGAGTGAAGACTTGACGGCAGAAGAGACAAAACCAAATCCAAAATATATATTCTTGATTCTAGTCAAGGTGGATGGCCCATTACCTTTTCACATGGTAGAATCAAGTCATGTAGTGAAATGAGCTAAATCAGTTAATAAAATCAAATTGCTATCAAAATAATAGTATTAACCAGCTTACTCCATTTTGTTTAAAACCTTCATCTTAGTTGCCTGCCTGACTTAAGAATCAATGCCTACATGTGATTACAGTAACGTTCCCATGATCACAGATCCCCCAACTTTGTCTCCTTTGGGCAGGTCGTGCTGACCGTTTCCTGCTGACTGTTACAAAACTCCTTAGCAATGGCTTACCAACTAGGAATTGCTACAACCTCTACATTCTTTCCCCACTACCGATAACTTATAGTATCATAAGCTACTCCAGATTATATGGTCTAACTGAATGAACCACTTACAGCCTAGCCTACATGCCTTTTCCTGCTCTGAGCCCCACTTATAGATGACAGTCTTTCGTTTCAACTGATAAATGGGTCAGAAAAGCATTGCCAGGTGCAGGCTGTGTTGCTTCCAAAATTTGAAGAGATCTACTAAGAGCTGTGCCTGGTTTGTTGTTGTTGTTGTTGTTATTGTTATTGTTGTTGTCGTTTCCTTTGTGGAAGTTGAAAGATGCTACAATTTGTCCTTACTCTAGAAGGAATATCACAGACTATTCCAAAGCACAAGAAGCAAAAACTTCATTGATGATGCAGTCTCTGCATCTCTGTGCAGCCATCCCCAATCTTCTGGAGTATGTGTGTCTTACTAATGCCACCAATCAACTTGCTGCTTCTTGCTCATCAGCCCAAGCAACATGATGTCATTAACAGAGTAGACTAATATGTTCTTTACAGTATCCTGATGATCCAGGTATCTTGGGCAATATTATGCCAGATAAGAAGAGAACTAATATAGTCCCAAAGCAAGACTACCAATATATACTGTTGTCACTCCCACAAGAAGGTTTCTAATATTCCATTCTTATAATAAGCTATGAAAAGGAATGTTTATCAAATAAATAACTGAGTACTGTGTACCTGAGGTGCATTCATCTTCTCTAGAAAACATGATATATCTGTCACAACAGCCTCCATTTGAACCACAACTAGGTTGAGTTTGTGGTAGGACCTTTGTGGTTTCTGAAGGGACCAGATAGTGGTTCAAAGACATAGGGATGAAGTTTTTAGGTCATTAGGTGTGGCACTAATCTTTCTCCCTAGAAAGTGATAGTCTTCTGGATTTATAATCTTGTCTGGGGAAAGGAAGTGTGCAGTGGAAAGTTTCAGAGGCTTCCACTTGATATTTTCCATTATAATAGTTTTTATCCTAGTGGCCAAAGAACCAATATGGAGTTTCTGACAATTGCTAAGTATGTTCACTCCAATTATGCATCGAATTAACCACTGGATATGTTTGAGAACACTGTGAACCCACAGAAAACTTACCTTGGGCCAGTGATCTATTCATTAAGTGGTCCTTATAAATTCTATTATACCATAACAGTGTCTAGAACAATGGCTGAGAGTTAAACTCAGAAAAATGTATTGAATAAATTAACAGTCTCTTTTTCTGCTTCATATTTTATTGATTTGTTTTACTATATTTTTATTTATTTTTGAGTGTAAGCTCCATGAGGATATAAAATTTGTCCAGTCATAATTGCATTCCAGCTCTTAAGAATAATGTCAATGTCATGTTGGGCACTTCATATCTGGTAAATGAAAAAATTATTTGAATATATGGAATTTCATTATATACATGGGTTTTGAATTATGGTTTACTTTTATTATAATCAGTCACAAAGTCTTAAAATAGCTTCATAATATCCAATTGTAAATATGTAGAGTGATTAAGAAAGCTATTTCCTGATTTCTATAGTTCTCTTTTATTGACAGAAAACTACTGTCCTGAGAAATTAGCTGAGAATCTGGAACTACCAAAGGAATTAATTGCAAACAGAAAAAAAAAAATCACATTTTATTGGAACTAGTGAACCATGCACTTAGAATTATAGGCTCAGAGAAAGGTAAAAACCAGAGAGGAACATAGCAGTTAATTAATACTTTCTTCTTCTCATTTTATATATGAGAACAATAAACATACTTGACTTTCCCAAGAATAAATAATCTGTCTGATAAGCTATATACTTAATAGATAAGCTCAACACAGTGTGACTTCAAACCCAGGTACAAATTTATCCAATATAGCACAGTAAGATAATTCATGATAAATTTATTAGTCACATTCTGTACAATTCAAGCTATTTGACTCCCAGGAATACTGTCTTAATTAAAATTCTTTTGGTTGGAAACAACAGAAATGAACTTGAGATATCTTAAAAGCAAAGGAAAAGAAAATCATTAATATGTAGAAAGAAACCAGAAGTATTGACTTGTAGCTATTACTTCAAGTAGCCAGTTAAGATTTCTTCCATTCTCCATTTTCAAGCGATGGGCTCTCTGTCTCACTTTCATCTGAAGGACTGCAGGGATGGGAACAGAATTCAGTCTTGGTCAATCAGTGCTTATTCTCATTGGTTTAGTGGGTATCAAATGACCTTGGCAGGCCAATCAGAATTTTTGCCTTGGATTGGTTATCTAGGTGTGTTGGGAAACAGGATCCTTTATCACCAGGGTTGCTCAGCTACATGGTGCTGTCAGCAGTTATTTTTCCTACCACATTAGAAGGAGCCAGTCAACAGGATGAAATGAAACCAGGCAGAGATGAAAGCAGAAACAGAGAGGATATATTTACCATGTTTGGGTCCTAAATTCTAGTCTTCTGAGGCCCTGCTTACTTTAGACTTTCCTTTAACTTCCATGTTTTTCTCAAATATATGGACCACACTTTCCTTGTTTTTTTCCTCAAGCTAATTTTTGTTATGTTTCAATCACTTGCAACCTAAAGAATTCTGACTAACAGACTGAGGTAATTTACAGAATGTAAGGGCAGATAGATATTTCAAGCGTTTGAAACCAGCACATGGAAAGTTTCAGGATTTCAAATAGTATTCTGTATTACTTTCAAGTATTTACTTCAGACTTTGCATCTTTTCATTCTTCTTTCTCAAGTTGTGGTTTACTTTCTTTTCCATGCATATGGCAGGAGGAAGATGACTGTTCCACCTCTGTACACATGGTACACATGTCTAGTGAAAAGGGTATTTGATTGATCTAGCTTGGATCAGTTGCTTATTTTATTCCAATTATGTATGACCAGGGTTGCAGGGTCACATGTTTTCTTGTTGTTGTTTGTTTGTTTGTTTTTTTGAGTTGGAGTCTCACTCTGTCACCCAGACTGGAGTGCAGTGGCCGCTCCCGGCCACCGCAGCCTCGACCTTCTGGGCTCCGGCGATCCTTCCGCCTCAGGCTTTCGAGTAGCTGGAATTACAGGCGCGCGCTACCATGCACGGTTGATTTTTTGATTTATTGTAGAGATGAGGTCTCGCTGCCCAAGCGGGTCTCGAACCCGCGGGCTCAGGCAATCCACTCACCTCAGCCTCCCAAAGGCACGGGATTACAGGTTGAGCCACCGGGCGGTCGGTCACATGTTTTAAACATGGCTACTGAAATCCTTCCCCTGTGTATGGAACCAGTTCCAAGAAGGGAGTTATTGTAGGCTGATTGCTCCCAATATCTACTGTTACTATTTAATTCTGGTCTTGTTAATCTCTCTTCTGACTGTAGATCTTTGAACATTGTAGGAAATTATTGACTGAAAGTTTTATTAATATTTTTCAGGTTTGCTGATATAAATGCAGAAAGTTAGATTATAGATGTGAATCTCACTTTCTTTGAGTAATGTTTTAATCACTGTAATTATGTGTGGCAATGTCACATGCCATTGTAGAAAATACATTTTTTCAATTCTTTTCATAAGGAGATGTTCATAAACATCTCTAAATAAAGGGTTTTCTCTTTCTTCAATAAAAGAAAAATACACTGATGTTAACTGTGTAGTGTTAAGGGCAGTATATTTAGTAGATACAAGCAGATAAGCCTTGACACTCAGTTGTTCACCCTGAAAACTAGACCATTCCAAATAACATTTTGTTCTCTCTAGGCTACTCTCACTTGCAGTTATCAGTAATGGGCTTAAGTAAAAACAGGAGGAAACATGTAAGCTGGGCCAAAAGATTGCAGTGTGTCACTATCTTCTGTTTTTTGTTTGGCATAACATTTACTCATTCCATTTCTTAACTTCCAGTCTTTACCCTTACGGTAAAAGTAAGATACCAGACACGATTGTGGATAACTTCTTATTCCAAAAGATAGTAAAGCACTTTGACTTTGCCAAATAGACAAAAGCCCTTAGCATTGAGCTGGCCAGTTATTTGACTGCTCAAATATTGAATTCTTATTCGTGGATGATATCACTGCAACTTCCTGTTAAGGGATGTGAATGAGTCCCCATGAGACTACAAGGGATGACAACTTTCTGTGATAATTGCCTTCCATTCAATTCCTACCTCACCTCTTTTTAAAGGAGAATTTTTAACATGCTCACTCTGGGCCAGAAGCCACAGCTGAAGCTTGATGTGAAGA
Organism: Carlito syrichta; assembly: GCF_000164805.1. Lineage (NCBI taxonomy): Eukaryota > Metazoa > Chordata > Mammalia > Primates > Tarsiidae > Carlito > Carlito syrichta. Next base: position 290,326 of record NW_007246894.1, read on the forward strand.
GTGTGGCATTTTCTAACCTAGATCAACTTGGTTTGTAGAATAAAGAACATCTGTAAACATTCTGGAGGGCACAAAGCATATGATGGAGGGGTGGTGGGAAGGAGAGAGGCGGAAAGCAGGGAAGTTGGGTGGGTGCAATCATCAAGCTGCCTATGATAAGGTCACAGGTGGCATTTCATGTACAACACTTATTTCTTATTAAGGAGGAAGAGAAAAAAAAATGTAGTAGGGAGAAGCGATGCTGCTAGTAGAAATGGCCACACCAGACCTGTCTATTCTATCCCACTTATGGGCCAGATAATAAAGCCAATTGCAAGACTGAATAAGTGCTGATTCTTTTCTTGCTGGGAAAACAGCCTCCCATTTTTAGGGTCATGATATATCACTGAATTTTTCAAATGGACTTAGATGGCTATGAGAAGAAGGAGATAGGAAGAACAATGTGGAAAGGTCACAGCAAGTTATTTTCTCTCAAGGTTTTCCTTTTATTGTGAAACCAGCCCAACTTCCCCGTAGAACTAATTGTTACCATTTAAAAAAAAATGTAGACATTGACTTTCCTGACCTTAAAAATTGAAAATTTGTCTTATCAGAGTTCCTTCCTGGCCTTAAAGTTGGAAACTGTGTCTTATCTGAGTTGTCTTCTCAGAAAACCAACCCTCAGACCTATAGCATCAAGAGACTGAAGCTTACCAGATCATCACTCCATAATGAGATGGAGACCCAACTCCTCTTTCATATCGCTCCCTAATTCCCTGTTTACCAATTCCTTATACCTCCTAATCCTGTTTTCTACATTTCCACTATATAAAACCCCGAATTCAGTGAGACAGGGAGATAGATTTCAGAATGAATTTCTTGTTCTCCTTGACTGATATCACCCAAATAAAAAGGCTTCTTTCCTGACAATACAGTAAGTTCCCTACATAAGAACACGTTCCATTCTGAGAGTGTGTTTGTAAGTCGAATTTGTTTGTAAGTCCAATAAAATTAGCCTAGGTACCCATCTAACACAATCGACTAAATAGTACTGTACTCTAATGGGTTTATACATCACCACTGCTTTTATGCTCACTTCTAGATATCTTGGACTTGAAATAAAGATACTGTACTACTTTACTCTATACAGTACTATGCCTTGAAGTACAAAAAAGCACAATCACTTATAGAAGATGCATCATGTGACAATGAGTACCAGACATGTAAACTAACTAACGTGCCTGGACATGTGAACTCATGTTTGCGCCTTTGAAAGTTTTCAACTTGAAGGTTCGTATGTTGGGAACTTACTGTACTCACTGTCTCAGTGATTGACTTTTCTGTGCATTGAGCAATAGGACCAAGACCGAATCCCTGGTGTTCACTAACAAGTACAAGATCACCTCTTTATCTGCAGTTTCTAGAATTCAGCTGAAGCTGAACTTTAATACACCAAATTATAGTCTTATTATTATTATAGGCTTATTATTATTTTTTTCCATTTTGCACTCTATTTTGTCAGCTGTATCTAGTTATATTTCCTTTGTAGCTCATGAAATATTTTTTTCTATTTTATTCATGAATTTTATTTCTGTTAAAATACTTGAATGCAGATTTTGTGAATCTCGATAACTAACACCAGGGCTTTACCTATATACTTTTTCATACTTACGAATTTCATCCAATATCCCGTTTTAATCAGTACTTAAATTTGATTATTAGTATTCCTTTTCATGCTTTTCTTAACATAAAACTGTAACATTTTCTGGCATAATTAAGGCCAATATAATCCTCGTTAAATATCAATTATGCAAATGCCTTTCTTTCTTACCTGGTAAACAAATAGTACTCAAAGGGCTTTGTCAGGATTCCTTGATGATTCCACTTAAAGAGCATAGTTTAATTAATGATGCCTTATTAGTAGTATTTATTAACAAACTTCTATTTTTTTATTAGGTTGGTTCTGAGAATTACATTATAATTTTATGGTTAGAGAAACTGAGGCATAGTCATAGTTAATGAGGATTCTCAAGTTTTTTATACAACTGCTTATGCAATTGCAAAAATTATATGACTCTTTCGAGTCTCTCCTGTTGTGGTCAAACTTTCGTTTTTTTCATTTTTTAAGATTTGGTTTTAATTGGCACAAAATAATTGTACATATGCATGGGATGCAGTGTTATGTTTCAATACCTGTAGACATTGTATAACGATCAAATCAGGGTAATTAGCATATCCATCGCCTCAAATATTTATAAATTATTTGTAGTGAGAGCATACAAAATCCTTTCTTTTAGCCATTTTGAAATACAATACATTATCATTAACTAGAGTCACCCTACTGTGCAGTAGAACACAAGAACCTATTCCTTCTATCTAACTGTAACTTTGTACCCTTTGACCAACTTCTACCCATTCCTCCCCTCCCACCCTTCCCAGCCTCTGGTAGTCACTGTTCAACTCTTTACTTCTGTGAGAGCCTCTCTTTTTCTTTTTTTTTTTTTAGTTAGAATCTCACTCTGTTGGCCTGGCTCGAGTGCAGTGGCATGCTCATGGCCACACCAGCGTCGACCTGCTGGGCTCAGGTGATCCTTCCACCTCGGCCTTCCAAATAGCCAGAACTACAGGATCACGCTGCCACACCTGACTAATTTTTTGAGTTATTGTGGAGATGAGGTCTTGCCAAGTTGCCCAGGCTGGTTTTGAATCCCTGGTCTTGGGAAATTCCTTCACCTCAACCTCCCAAAGTACTTAGCCTTTTTCTTTCTGTGCTTGTATTATTTTACTTAATACAGTGTCTTCTAACTTCTTCCATGACAAGATTTCATTCTTTCTTTTTTTTTTTTTGAGTTGGAGTCTCACTCGGTCGCCCAGACTGGAGTACAGTGGCCGCTCCCGGCCACTGCAGCCTCGCCTGCTGGGCTCTGGCAATCCTTCCGCCTCAGCCTTCCAAGTAGCTGGAACTACAGGCGCACGCTACCACGCCCGGCTGATTTTTTGATTTATTGTAGAGATGAGGTCTCGCTGCCCAGGTGGGTCTCGAACCCGCGGGCTCAGGCAATCCACTCACCTCAGCCTCCCAAAGGCGCGGGATTACAGGCTGTCACCAAGCCCAGCTGATTTCATTCTTTTTTAAGGCTGCATAGCTTCCCATTGTGTATTTATATTTATACCACATTTTAAACAATCTATTCATTTGTTGATGGACACAGGTTGATTCTACATCTTGACTATTGTCAATAGTGCTGCAGTCAACATGGGGTGCAGATATCTCCTTGACATACTGATTTAATTTTAGCTATATACCCAGTAGTAGGATTGTTGGATCATGTGGTAGCTCTATTTTTAATTTTCTGAGGAACCGTCATACTATTTTCCATGATGACTATACCACTTTTTATTCCTAAAAACAGTGTATAAGAGTTCCCTTTCTTCCACATTCTTGCCAGCGTTGTCTTTTTTATGATAGCCATTCTAACTGGGATGAGGTGATACCTCATTATGGTTTTGATTTGCAGTTCCCTGATAATTAATGATGTTGAGCATGTTTCCATATATCTGTTGGCCACTTGTATGTCTTATTTTAAGAAATGTCTAATCAGGTTGTTTGCCCATGTTTTAGTTAGTTGGTTTGTTTTTTGTGTGTGTGTGACCAAATTTCTACTTAAAGAATCTCTAGTGAATACCTCCAACTTTTGGCATTAATCAATCATCTTTATGAACAAAGTTACCCTTATTTTCCATTTCTGTAGCATAATTGAACCAAATCATGCATATATATCATATTATATATATGCTGCAATTTATTATATTAAAATAAATTCAGAATTTTAAAATGCGTTTAGTAAATTTATTTAATTTTATTTTAGTGTTGTGGGATACATGTGAGAATTTATTACATAAGTAAATTGTGTGCTAGTGATGTTTGTGCTTCTAGCAAGCCCTCTCTCCTCCTGGCAATGGACTTGGTATCCACTGTGTGTTTGCATGACCCTTATCCTGCTTCCCTTCCTTGCTTATTTAGCAGTGTTCAGCATTTGTTGTTCCCACCTTTGTGCTTGTGTGTCCAGTGATCAGTGCTTGTTTATGAGTGAGAATGCATGGTATTCAGTTTTTTGTTTTTGTGACAATTCACTTGGAATGATGGCTTCTAGCTGCATCCATGTTGCTGTGAAGGACATAATTGCATTCTTCTTTATGGCTGCCTAGTATTCCATTGTGTATATGTACCACTTTATCTGGTCCACTTCTGATGGACACCTGGGTTGATTCCAATGAACACACATGTGCAGATGTCTTTTTGGTAGAATGACTCATGTTCCTCTGGGTGTATTCTCAAAAGTGGTATTGCTGCATTGTATGGTAGCTCAATTTTTAGTTGAGAAAACGCTACACTGTTTCTCACAGAGGCTAAACTAATTTATGTTCTCACCAACAGTGTAGAAGTGTTTACTTTACTCTGTAGCCTTGCCAACACCTTTTTTTTGGGCACTTTTTAAAGATAATCATCCTTACTAGTGTTCGTTGTTATGTCATTGTAGTTTTGATTTGCATTTCTCTGATGGTTAGAGAGGCTGAGCATTTTTTCATGTTTGTTAGCTTATAGAATGTCTTCCTTTGAGAAGTGTCCGTTTATGTTTTTACCTCTCCCCCGCTTTTTTTTCTGAGTTGGACTCTCACTCTGTTGCCCAGGCTGGAGTGCAGTGGCACACTCATGCTCACTCCAGCGCCAACCTGCTGGGTTCCATTGATTCTTCCACCTTAGCCTTCCAAGTAGCCGGAACTACTGGCATGCACTACCATGCCTGGCTAAGTTTTGATTTATTGTAGGAACAAGGTCTCGCCAAGTTGCCTGGGCTGGTCTCGAACCCACGAGCTCAGGCACCACTTGCCTCAGCCTCCCAAAGTGCTGGAATTACAGGCTGAGCCACTGAGTCAGTCTTGCCCACTTTTTTTTTTTTTTGAGTTGGAGTCTCACTCTGTCGCCCAGACTTGTGTCAATTTGACTGGTTCTCAGTGACCATCCTTGATTATTACAGGCATGTGCTACCATGCCCGGCTGAGTTTTTAATTTATTGTAGAGATGAGGTCTCGCTGCCCAGGCGGGTCTCGAACCCGCGAGCTCGGGCAATCCACTCACCTCAGCCTCCCAAAGGTGCAGGATTACAGGCTGAGCCACCAAGCCTGGCTCTTGCCCATTTTTTACTGGGATTGTTTTTCTCCTCATTTCTTGTAGGTCCTGGATGTTAGGCCTTTGTCAGGTGCACAGCTTACAAAAATTTTTACCCACTTTGTGAATTGACTCTTTACGCTTTTGATGGTTTCTTTTGCCGTGCAAAAACTTTTTAATATGTGAAAATCTCACCTGTCAATTTTCAGATTTTCTACTTTTGCTTTTGAGGGCCTGGCCATAAATGCATTGCCTTCTTCAATGTCCAGGAGAGTGTTCCCTAAATTTTCTTCTAAGGTTCTTTTTTTTTTTTTCCCCAGTGTTGACTTTTTTCTTTAATAAAATATTTTAAAGCCACATAGTTTAGTGAATACAAAACTGATATAATTATCATTCAGCTTTATCAAATTGTGACATTTGTCTATATCTGCTTCATTTTTAAAAGATAAGACATTACAGGTGGGCTTGGGACCCATGGTTCTCCCTTAGTTCTCATTCTCCTCTCCCCACGTCAACCATAGAGTGTCCCACAGGGCACAATTCTGGGAGCACCTTCATATTATATTGAACAGGAATAAAGTTGCATGCATGGTTCTACCTGAAGGTGTACAAGACAGTGCAGACTGTTCTTCCATAAGCATTTTTGTATCCATGTGAGCTTACGTGATTTTGTCTTTTAAATTTTGTATATCAACAGTAAAGTAATAAACTTATTTTTCTGTAACTTTTTGTTTTGCTTGTGTTCCTCAGAATTATCCATGTTGATACCAATAGCTGCAGTTCATTCATTTTCCCTACTGTGTTAATCCGTTGTATGAATTCGATTCATAATTGGCCTGCTGTGCTGTTGTCTGATACCATGGTTGTCCCAAATTGTATGAGCGATGTTGCTATGAACATTCTTATATATGTCTGCTTGTGAATATATAAAATAATTCTTCCAGAATATGTTCGCAGAGTGGGTAGACTACAAATTAACTAGAAAAACGCAAAAATTATTTTCAAAAATGGTTGTGCTGATTCACAATCCCACCACCAATGCATGAAAATATCCGTTCATTCATATTCTCATCAATACATGATAACTTCAGACTTGTGTCAATTTGACTGGTTCTCAGTGACCATCCTTGATTATTAATGAGGTTGATTTCATGTTTTGTTGATCATTTGTGTTTTATGAAACCTTGCTGATGACATTTATTGGTTTTTCTTTGGGTTCTTTGGAATTTTCTATGTACACTGTGCTATTTGCAAATGTAACTCTTATGCTTTTCTCTTCCTGTTTTTCTGGCTGGGTCCCTAGGACCTCTGGTACAACTAAGATTCTTATAGTTCAAGGTTTCACACTTAAGCCCTTGATCCATTTTGAGTAATTTTTGTGTAGTGATACGTTGAGGTCTAGTTTCATTCTTCTGCTTATAGTTAGTCAGTTTTCTCAGTATCATTCACAAAATAGGGTTTCTTTTTCTCAATGTTTGTTTTTTGTGAGCTTTGTAAAAAATGAGTTGGTTGAAAGTCTGTAGTTTTATTCCATGTCCTCTATCTATCTTGTTCCACTGGTCTATGTGTCTATTTTTGTACGACTACCATGCTGTCTTGGTTACTGTACCCTTGTAGTACATTGAGAAGTCTGAATGTGTGATTTCTCTGACTTTGTTCTTTTTGCTGAGGATTGCCTTAGCTATTTGGGATCTTTTTTGCTTCCATATCAATTTTTGTTATTATCTTTTCTATTCATTTGAAAAATGATTCTGGTAATTTGATAGGAATTGCATTGGTTCTATGGATTGTCTTGGGTAGGATGGACATCTTGACAATATTGATTCTTCCAATCCATGAGCATGGGATGTTTTTCCATTTGTCTGTGTCATTCTTGATTTCTTTGTGCAGTGTTTTGTAATTCTCATTGTAAAGGTCTTTCACATCTTTGATTAGGTGGATACTGAGGTATTTTATTTTTTGTGGCTATTGTGAATGAGATTGTGGTTTTGATTTGGTTCTCCTTCTTGTTGGTGCATAGAAATGCAAACGTTTTGGGCACATTTTGCACATATATCTCGAGACTTTACTTGTTTATCAATGTGAGGAGGTTTTTGATAGACTTTCTAGGGTTTTCTAAGTATAAAATTATATCATCTGCAACGAGGGTTAACTTAACTTCCAATTTTCCTATTTGGATGTCTCTAGTTTCTGTCTTCTGCTTGATTGCTCTGACTAGAACTTCCAGTACTATGTGGAATAGGAAGGGTGAGAATGGTCATCCTTGTCTTGTTTCAATTCTTAGGGGGGATGCTTCCAACTTCTGCCTGTAAAATATTATGGCGGCTGCAGGTTTGTCATAGATGACTCATTATTTTGAGGAATTTTCCTTCAATTCCTAGGTGTTTGAGGGTTTTTATTAAGAAGGGATGCTGGAGTTTATTGAAAACTTTTTCTGTATCTAATAAGATAATCATAAGGTTCTTGGCTTTACACTCACTTATGTGATAGATTACATTTATTGATTTATGTATGTTGAACCAGTATTTCATCACAGGAATGAAGCCCACCTGGTTGTGATGGATGATCTTTGAAATGTGCTTTGGATGCAATTTGCTAGAATCTTGCTGAGAATTTTTGCATAAATGTTTACCAGGGAAATTGGCCTGTAGTTTTCTTTCCTTGCTGGGTCTTTGCCATTTTGGGGTATTAGGATGATATTGGCTTTATGAAATGAGCTAGGGAGAATTTTTCTCTTCTCAATTGCCTGGAATACTTTCAATAGAATTGGTATCCGGTCTTCTTTGAACAACTTGGATAATTCAGCTGAGAAATAATCTAGCCCAGGGTTTTTTGTTTTTTGGGTGAAGAGGTTTCTTATTACTTAATCAATTTGTTGGATTGTTATTGATCTGTTTAGGGTTTCCATTTCTTCCTGTTTCTATCTTGGGGGGTTATGGGATGCCAAGAAATCCTCTATTCCTCTAGATTTTCTAGTTTCTTTGCAGACAGATGTCCATAGTAATCTCTGATAATCTTTTGAATTTCTTCAGGGTCAGTTGTGACATCTCCTTTTTGATTTCTAATTCTGTTTATTTGAATGTTTTTTTCCTTTTTTATCACCAATTTCACCAGAAGTCTGCCCATGTTATTTATCCTTTCAAAAAATCAGCATTTTGTCTCATTGATCCTGTTTGATTTTTTTGGTCTCTATTTCATTCAAATGTGACTTTATTTTAATTATTTCAATTTTTTCTACTAATTCTAGACTTTGATTGTTCTTGACTTTCCACCTCCCTTAGGTGCAACATTAGATTTTTTACATGAGATCCCTCTATTTTCTTGATATGTGCATGCAGTGTTATAAACTTCCCTCTCAGCATCACTATCTTGGTATTATTTGAGTGATAGTTAAGGGGAATGAGAAATTCATTCTGAAATCCATCTCCCTGTCTCACTGAGGTCAGGGGTTTTGTGGTAACCCACAAGTTATGTGGCAGCATGTTGTTTGATTTCTATGCATTTGTACATTTGGGGAATTCCTGTTGGGGATGATATTTATTTTTATGCTACTGTGACCCAAGAAGATGATTTTGAACTTTTAAAATTTGTTCATGCTTGATTTCTACCTGAGTATGCAGTTGATCTTGGAGTATTTTCTATGTACTAAAGAGAAGAATGTATATTCTGTGGTTGTTAGGTGAGGTGTTCTGTAGATGTGTATTTGATCCAATGGACCAGTGTTGAGTTAAGGTTTCAGATTTCCTTGTTAGTTTTTTGCCTCCATGATCTGTCTAAGGCTGTTAGCGGGTATTAAAGCCTCCAAGTATAATTGTATGGCTATTTTTGTCCTTTTAAAATGTAACTAGAAATGGTTTATAAATCTAGGTGCTCCTATATTGGGTTCAGATATATTTAAGATGGATATTTATTGCTTTTTAATTTTAATTGGTTTAAAGTCTGTTTTCTCTGATATAAGAATAGTAACTCCTGCTCTTTTTTGTTTTTCATTTTCCTGGAATATCTTTCTCCAGCCCTTAACCTTGAACCTGTGAGTGTTATTTGCAGTGAGGTGAGTTTCCTGTAGGCAGCAGAAAAATGGATCATGTTTCTTCATCCAATTTACCACTCTGTGCCTTTTGAATGGTAAGTTCAGTCCATTCACCTTTAAATTAATTATTGATATGTGGGAGTTTATTCCTGTTATATTGCTATTAAGAGACTGCTTTGCTTTTTAAGTTTTGTGGTTGATTTTTTTATGGTCTTCTAACTCTGTACTTGCCTGTTCTTTTATAATGAGTGGAACTATTCTTTTGTTTCTGTGCTTAGAACTTTCTTAAGCATCTTATGAAGGGCTGGTCTGATGGTGGCATATTCTCTTAGGGATTGGATGTTTTGGGAGGATTTTAATTCTCCTACATTAATGAAGCTCAGTTTGGCAGGGCAAAAATTCTTGACTGGAATTCCTTTCCTTTAAGAATATTAAAGACAGGGCCCCAGTCCCTTCTGGCTTGTAGGATTTTTGCTAAGACGTCTGCTTCAATTCTGATGGGTCTTCCTCAGTAGGTAGTCTATCCCTTCTCTCTAGCTGCCTTTCTAGTCCCTAGAATTTTTTCTTTCATGGTGACTTTGTGGAAGTGGATTAATACATGTCTTGAGGATGTTCTTCTCTTGTAATACCTCACAGGAGTTCTGTGGATTTCTTGCATCAGCGATATAGGGGAAATTTTCTTGGATGACCTCTTGGAAGGCTTGTTCCAAATGTTCTCAGTTGTTTTCTCTGTCTCAGGGATGCTAATCAGGCATAGATTTGGTCTCTTTACATAATCCCAAACTTCTCAAAGCCTTTGCTCATTATTCTGGAGATTTTTCTCTTTTTGTCATGGTAGGTTACTTCAATGTGTTCAAGCTCTGAATTTTCTTCCTCTGCCTCATTGAATCTATTGCTCAGACTTTTCATTATGCTTTGAAATTCCAGCAAAGAATTACTCATTTCCAGGAGTTCAGATTAGACCTTTTATATATTGACCAGCTCAGCTTTTATTTCCTGCACCGTTTCATTGCCTGGATGATCTATGTGCCTATCTTCTCATGGTTTTTCCTGACTGTCTTTGATATCCATAGCCTGAATTTTATGTCTGTCATCAGGGATGAGTGATTCTGGATAAGTTCCATTGCTTGGGACTTTTAGTAAATTTAAAATATCATGCAACTGAAACTAACCTACCACCACAAGCAAGAGCTTTCCCAGATGCCATCCACATCCTTCTGACCAATCTCTATAGCCTTGGCTATTGTTTGGTCAGCTTGGATTTAGAGAGAAATGCTGTAAATATGGCTCTTATAGGCAAGTTGGATGAGAAAAGCCACGAGAGCCAAGGAACCCAGGCAACTGGAAAGCAAGCATCTCCTTCTATCTGCCTCAGTAGTAAATCCTATGCCTTCTCTCTCATACTGACTTAAAATCAATTAACTGCTGCTAGAACGTTCTGGTAGTGCATACATTTCAAAGTTTGTTTCCTACAATGCAAAAACTCTTTAATGATACAAAGCCATTTCCTCCAGGGAAGCCTAGAGAAGGAGGGCCACTCAGGATGCCTAATAATAACTGCTGGAGTCCTGAGTTTGTTGATTTCCCAAATGCCTTTGTGAACTTCTCCTTTAATAGTCACTGGCCTCGATAGAAACTTACACAATTGAAATTTTGATATGATCTAACCACTTCAGTTTCTGCTGTAGGAGAATAGATTCCAGAGCAGTTGTGCTGGGGCTGTTTGTGGCTGTAAGTTGTATCAGTCTTGTCACTTGCGTTATCATGTTTTATTTTGTTCTTGCTTTTGCTAGATAGTCTGCTTTTTTAAAAGTGGCTTTCTTTATCATGAACATATATATAGTAGAATTTTTGTCACAGTATTCCCCTTTGGTATAGGAAACAGAAACATGATAAGAAAACACTTTTCTATGAGGGACGTTCTGAAAAGATAACCTCTGTGTATGTGTGTGTTGCAGGCATGTGCACATTTTCTCTCCTAAAGGAGCTATTCAAATATTCGATTCTGAGTAGATTATTTTGTTGTTTCCATATCATCTAGGATTATGCTAATTATATTTTAAGCTTCTTTGTATTTTCCTTACTTAAATTTTTTAATGTGAATTTCCTGGTCTTGAGGGGAGTAGCATTGGCTCATTAGCAATTATTGAAAACTTCAGGAAGCAAAAATATTTCATTGGTTTCCTTCTATCCTTAAAATGTATTTTTTCCTTCAGTATATTTAAGAGAGAGTTTTAGCTATATCTAGTAAATCAAGCTAGTTTACTTTGTTAATCTAAGTCTATACTTCATGTTTTATCTACATAATTTGCTGATTTCTATGAATAGTATGATGAAGTGTTTTCATATGAAAGTTACTTGTCAGTTTCTTATTGTGTTCTGACACTGCCTGGATGAAATTTTGGAGAGGTGGGGCAGCTTGTCAAACATTTTTCTTTGTTCTTGATAGGTCATTTTAAACTGAAGGTTTATATTTCTCTCTAGCTTTGAGAATGTCTTTTAAAATTTCTGGATTATTTCTTCTATTTAGCCTCTCTGATCTCTTATTTCAACCTTCATGTCTTTTAGCCTGTTTTTATATTTTCCTTACCTTTCAATCCACAACTTTGTTCCATTGGCCATTTATCCCATTTGCTCATTTTACTTTTGATAATCATATTTTATAAATTGAACATTTCTAGAGTTTTTCTTTTCTTGAACATAGTTCCTTCTCAATTCTCTCTGAAAACAGACATTTTTATTGTTTTGACCTTTCTTCTTTTCTTTTTGCATTTTGGGAGGAAGAAGTATTCTTTTGTCTGTGCCTGTCTTTCGTGGTGTGCTCTTCTTGAACCACATGGTGATTCTCAATCACTTATTCCTCTTTGAATTTGAGAAGCTCTATTTCCCTGTTAGTGGAAGCTATTCTGATTAGCAGGAGTTGTCTGCCTTGAATGTGGTGGTTGTGTGTGTGTGTGTGTGGGGGGGGTGACAGCTATTATGTATGGGTTTTTTTGTTTGTTTGTTTGTTTTGAGTTGGAGTCTCACTCTGTCACCTAGACTGGAGTGCGGTGGCCGCTCCCGGCCATGGCAGCCTCGACCTGCTGGGCTCCGGTGATCCTTCCGCCTCAGCCTTTCAAGTAGCTGGAACTACAGGCGCATGCTACACACACCCGGCTAATTTTTTGTTTTATTGTAGAGATGAGGTCTCACCAAGTTGCCCAGGTGGGTCTTGAACCCGCGGGCTCAGGCAATGTATGGGTTTTACTCAAAACTTTTCTTCTGCTAGTTTAAAACTAGGTGGACACTCCCACCCATACCACATTCCTTTATGGACATGTGCATTTGCTACCGGTTGCTCAACACAAATGTTGAAGGAGAGAGATGCCAAGCAGCACATTTGCTTCTAACACAGTCATTTCCAGTAATTGCCTTGGGGCTCTTTCATGAATCCCTGAAAATAGTACTTCAAAGTATTAGATCACCTTGGATCCAGCCTCACCTTTATAGCACTCCTTGCCGCCATGTGGGTTAAGCTACGGTTTCCTCCACCAACCTCTTTTTGTTTTATGTTTTTCACAAAATTATCCAAATTTCTGATTCACTATAGACAATGCTTTTTGTTTAGCCATGCTGATATGGAATTTTTGATATGAACTTATTTACGCATCTAGCTAACTATATACTCTGAAGAACTTGAGTGGGCTCGGTCTGCCATCTTAATCTAGTTTCCTTCTTTTGTAATATTCTGTAGTGTTCAGAGATATAGAAGATTGTGATTGTAAATAGAATCATTGTCTGCGTGTGTTTCTTATTTTAAAGACTAGGGTATGTTTTGGCTAATCTTTATATTAAGGTTTCTATTATGACACTAATGAAAATATGTTTTGGTATAAAGGATTGCTGTTGAGATAAACAGAGCTGTTCTTTATTCACATCAGAGTATTTCTAATTTTAGAATGTAAGAAACACTTCAAACTCTCAAATGGCGTGTTAGAATAAAGCACAAGTAGATTTAAAAAGCCACATCATGGCTGGGCGAGGTGGCTCAATCCTGTAATCTCAGCACTTTGGGAGTCCCACATGAGAGGATTACCTGAGCCCATGGGTTCAAGAACAGCCTGGGCAACATGGTGTGTCTACAGTATATTAAAAAGTTAGCTGTTTGTGGTAGCGCGTGCCTGTAGTTCTGGCTACTTGGAAGGCTGAGGTGGAAGGATTGCCTGAGCCCAGCAGGTCGACGCTGGGGTGGCTGTGGTGAGCATACCACTGCATTCCAGCCTGGGCGACAGAGTGAGACTCTATCTCAAAAAAAAAAGAAAAGAAAAGAAAGAAAAAGAAAAAAAAAGTCACATCTTTTTTCATTAGCAATCAATAAAAATATCAATTAATAAATCCCCAGAATTACTAGCTATATAAGAAAAAAATGACAGGTATAGCAATTTCTTAAATAAGTTGAGCATCTCTTTGATAAATGATATTCCTCTTTGGAGTTTAGCAGTGAGATAATTTTGCATTTTATCTTATCTTAATAAAGTGCCATTCAATAGAAGCAGTTCTAAATTGTACTGATACCCTGGAAGTCTAGTTGGCTGGCTCCCAAAATGTAACTAGACTTATAGGAGATTAAAATGAAAATGCCCCTAAAATGATTGAGCCGATTCTATCAATTTCTCTAATGCCATGTTCAGAGATTCACCTTACTCCAGGGCCTTCATATTTTGTTGAGAGACAAGATAGTCTTGGCTTTTTTGTATGAATCTTCACAAATCCAGTCCAGGTGGAAATACTTAGAAATGTTGTAGGGAAATATAGCAACTTGATAATCCTTGGGTTTCTTGCCAGAAATAACTTACTAGCGCAAAGAAAAGATGATTAAGCAGAAGGAAGTGCCTCTATTAGTGGAGGTCCTTAATTGAAGCTGTGGTAATTAACTATATTAACTTCTCACACCTTGATAATTTTTATTTCTGAGATACAAGAGCATACTATGTGATTTTCTTATTTCTGTAAGGTATGTTGACACAATTAGCTGTACTAGCAGCTTCTTTCTTGACTCAAAACAACTGACAAATTTCAAGGAAAAGGAAGTGGGAACAATATTAGTAGGACTTGAATACTGAAGGGACCACTTAGTTACTGTAAGGCCAAAGCAGCACAGGTGGGACTTGCACTAGGGGTTACTGGTAAGCTCTGATTGCAGAGAGCAGGATCTAGAAGAGAGAGCTTCAGTGGCTCTCAGGAAAAAAGGCGACTCTTTGAAAAATAGAAAAAGGAACTATACAGTCATTGTGGAAGAATCTGAACTCAAATAATTGAAGAATATGGTGAATGATGATACCACATAAATGGATGCCAAAAGGTTAATTTGTCCCAAGACATGGGAACGGATCCCTTTCCACTCTATAAATTTCTATTCACAAAATAAACTCAGTCATAAAATCATGACTTCTGTCTTTGATTTTCTTAGATCCAAAAAGAGAGGAAAAAAGTATCTCAAAACCTGTTTTCTCAATACTGTCACTTTCCTGATTTCCCATGCTTTTCTATTCTACGTGTCCTGCTGCTGGGTTGGAAACAAAAGGTCTAGGAATGAAGACATCCTGGGCAGAAAAATCTGGGTTGAATTTGGGCTGATTCCTACCTCCTGCTATCTCTTTCCTATTTCTTTTTCCCCCCAATTCTTTACTAGCTTCCTGCTATCTGCATGTATTTTCTCTTGCGATCAAAGATATAAAAGAAATTAATGGATTAAACAGAGTGACATAGAGAAAGATGCCAAAGAAAGAAACAGCTGTTGGAAGAGGGGAGAAAGGAAAAATAATTGGAAAGTCAAGAAAGAACAACAGGAGGCAAGAGAAGAAGCAGTTTCAATTGGTGGTGAACATAACATTTGGTGGTGAACATAAATTAAATATTGAGCAAATGCTTTGAGAAAAGATGGGCTTTCCCTACGAGTATTAGGTGAAGAAGGAGTGGGCAAATATATAGAAACATGACAAGGAAATTAGATAAGAGGAAACCACACAAGCAAATTGCCTACTTAAAAACTTTCCCCAGTACTGACCTCATTTTTGATTATTTCTGCATTCTACTGCAGAATGAACAACATCTCCAAACTATTTCCTTGAGACTGTGTGCTTTGTGCTTAATAAATGTTTGATGAGTTAATGGAATGTTAGAGAAAATTGATATTCTCCAAATTCAGGTTTAAAATTTAAGCCTTCAAATTTAGTATCTAAGTCTTAGTCAAATTAGTAGAAAGTGAAGCGTTAGAAATGGGGAGGAAGAAGATGCGAAAAGTACCAGGAATGTTTCAGGGTCTACATGCAGATGTCAGATCTCTTAGGGTGTTGCTACTAGTTGAATTCCACAATAATATTAGAATGTTTATGAGTAATCCAGAGCTACTTTTATTTTTTTTCAGTTGGTGTCTCACTCTGTCGCCCAGGCTGGAGTGCAGTGGTATGCTCACCGCAACCCCAGCATCGACCGGCTGGGCTCAGGCGATCCTTCCACCTCAACCTTCCAAGCAGCCGGAACTACAGGCGCATGCTACCATGACTGGTAAGTTTTTGATTTATTGTAGAGATGAGGTTTTGCCAAGTTGCCCAGATTGTTCTCGAACCCATGGGCTTAGGCAATCTGCTCACCTCAGCCTCCCAAAGTGCTGGGATTACAGGCTTGAGCCACTGTGCCCAGCCCCAGAGTTACTTTTAAATGTTCCCTAGTAATTTGAAACTTTGAAATCAATTTGTGCTTTCACTTGTGGAAATAATGTCTCCTCCTCATCTCAAGATACTTAACAGTTGTTTGGAATAAATGAAGACCTATCCCAGTCTGATGATAAGCATATGAGATGCATTATATCTGTCCTTTATGCTCCAAGATGGTTACTGATTAGATACAATCTTCAGAAATGAAAACGAAACTAAGCTTTTAATATATATTTGAAGATAAGTAGATGAGAGGATCTCTGCTTGGATAGCAACTATCTAGGCAATGAAGATTATGGCTTAACTCAGCAGTTATTTAAGTGTGTTTTCTCCCTTTTTGGCATGATGATAATAGTCAATGCAAAGCTTTTCATTTTTCTCTAGAGTAATGATGCAGTCCCTAATAATCCCATTGCCTGAAATTATTTCCATTATTGGCTCAAGAGGAGCAAGATACTCTGATGATTAAAAAATAAGGATACAAAAAGTAATAAAGATGAAGAAGGGAGAAAATGTGAAAAAGGAATCATTTGTGGGAGTGGAGTATAAATAGATTATTAGAGTGAGATTTTGAATTTTTTTCAAGAGAACCATAGGTAGTTGTTTTATCTGAAACATTGCTCTGTTTTGCTTCCTTCATTTTGCCAAAATGCTTTGCAGAGATCCCCTAGTTGTTTGCCCCAGGATTATTTTTCTTTTCATAATGTCAAAGAACAAAACACCATCTATACAACATATTATAACATAGAAGGTGGGAAGTGAAGAGAATTAGTCTTGAGAGTACTCAGGTTAGAAGAGGAAATCAATTTAGTTGCTAGAGTAACAAACCACCCAGGCTTCTGAGAGTCAATGCATGCATGAGTGTGTGCACATGAGGTGTGCGCTTGTGCACTCAATTCATGTGCACTCAATTCACACAGAAATACCTACACATCAATTCGGAATATAACCTGAAGTCAACATTGACCTTGGCTTATTTTGAATGTGTGAGATCATTCCCCTCATCCCTACTGCATATGTTCTGTGTCAAGTTATTTAGTTTGGTGATAGAAGGTCATTGATGTCAGAAATATATGTGCAGCATGATTGGAAAGATCTGCTGCTAAATTTGTCTAAGACTAAAATTTATTGGAATGCTGAAATTTGTTTTGAATAACAGCACAACCTAGTTTGCTCATAGACCTTACAAAACTTACTTATTTGGAAGTTGTAAGTGTCACATTCTAGCACTCAAGAAACAGTCAAAAAGCTAAAAGTCAGTCAGGCTTACAAAGGTTTCTGAGCAACCAAGATATTATGGTCTCTGCCAACAAAACATTTCCTTACCTAGCATCTATTTATTCTTAGTTTATTTTTAGCAGTTTTTTTTCTTCTAAATTTGGTTTCTGAAACTCCAGCAGAAGAGACATAACCAATTAGAAAGAGACGGGTTCTAAGACCCTAACAAAGTCAAGGAATATGTCCATATAGCAAGGAGACGTAACAATTTGACTAATATGGTGATTAAGAAGAACGATTAGAGAACAGCCAAAAGTTCTTCAAACATTACATTCCAGGGACATTTAGTGTAAGGGCATATAATTCTACCCTTCAATAACCTCTAATTATGTCAATGTAGAAAAATTGATGATGAGGATCTTGAGAAAAATAAAAATAAATCTATGTTTTAGTAAGTAGGAAAGTATGTAATATTTTTAAATTACTAAAAACAATGGATGCTTATTAAGGTAGGATTCTGTATTAGAAACCTGACAGACTACCTATTAATGTTGAGTAAATAAAGATTTGCTATATACTAACTCACTGCTTTCTGTGTCTTCACAAAAATCTATCTCCTGGAGGAGAAGTTGTATATATTTTATGTTAAATTAACTCTCTTTACAACAAATTTCCTGCTTTCTTGGGCTAAAAACTTTGGAAATATTCTTTCTGGGTCATATGTTTGGTAATGTAAACTAGGCATTAGAACAGAGTTGATTATACCTTTGAATGTGGATTTGTGGTTTCTAAGACATAAGCCAAGAGGTTCTGGGAGGCAGAAGCCAAACTGGTGAAAAATTTTCTGTATTACTTTTCTCTTGACTCCCTTACTCATGCAATTTCTTTCCCAAATATGGAACTCAGTGACATGTTCCAAATTCTTCTCAAGGCAATAAATGATTGAACTTTGGACTGTGACAAGGGAAAAATAAAGTTAAAGTAGTAGGGTGAAGATAATGGGAATCAAGGTTGAAAAGCTTTATTTAGTTATAAAATTGTCCCAGAATATAATTACTTTTTGGCTATCCCAGAACACAAATACCCTTCCCACCAGTCAAGTCTGGTTCTTTCTGAAAGGAACAAGATTTCTCTTAAGATATTGGAATGATTTCCTTTATTCCTTCCATGAATATATTTATCAGTTTGTTCTTAGTTTTTTGTGTGTTTTAGTTCAAGAACACAGTTTTAGAAAAAGTTGATCAAGCCCCTCTTAAATGTTAATATATTTTTTCTTGAAATGGTTTGATAAATAACAAGCAGAAATTTGATGTGTGCTCAACGAGGGGTTTAATGGTATCACAATTCCTTGGGGTTGTAGGCCTGCCCTCTCTTATTAAATTGAAACGGCCTACATGGGAAATACTGTTGAAAGATCCTCTGACCAGAGAACCTTAGGTTAGGTTGAACAGTTTGAAATTCTTTAAACTGAATAACTAAATGCATTTATCAGACATCTTCATAATATAATAACAACTGAGTGGCAGATGTAACCTGAGCCAGGTTTACATCTTTTCTAGATTACAAGTAATCGTATATGTTTCACTTTGACTATAATTTCTGTTCTATTATAGATCACATGTTGTGCTTATTAACTTAAAGAAACATGTTAGTCTTATTTTTCATTCGTTCTGAAAGATCTTTGGATTCAAGTAGCCACTTTGGTTTCAAGTAGCTTCAAAAAATAGATATGAAAATGTTATCTCCACCTTTGCCTGTGTGTAGCATGCAGAATAATATTGTTTATTTAACATGTCTAACCAAATAAGTTATATTTTTGACTCATACCAGATTTAGTGATGATGTTATGTTGCTATTACATAAATCCTGCTTATGAAATTCCCTTTCAGTTTTTACCACTTCTTGAGGTTATTACAACCTTTTGAAATTCTAAAACTACCTAGGTTCTATCTTTCTTCCCAATCTATTTGTGTAATAATAAAGTTGGTGATACGAGGCCCTCGCCAGCCTATCTCTCAAAGCTTTCCAATTGAAGAGGCAGGGAATCAACTTCTAAGTTTATTTCTGAATTATTTTTTCTAGGTAATAAGCATAGGAGGGGGAGTGTAAGGGAATATATGGGCCTTCTGACTGGAGGCCATGTTATTACAGTGCTATTATTTTTTAATATTTTACCTACAAAATGATGACTGTCTGTGTCACTGAAGCTAAAGCACAGATTTTATTCATTGAGTGAGAATAATCCCTAATAAAGAGAGAGCTCAAACTGAACCCTATAAATAGCTGGATAATTAAAATGGACCTTATAAATGCTGGCAGTACTTGGAATGGTGATAGCTATTTGGGCATACATTACATATCATGGTAACAAATCTAAATTTCAATAAAAACCTTATAATTTAAACATGGTAGCCTTTCCACAATCCGAGTTAGTGAAGCCTTACTGTATTTCATAACTAAGTTCTTAGATGTTTCAAAGACACTCAAGAAGCCTGCATGTCTGACTCAAGTCAAACAGTAGTGGAATCTGGTTCATCAATTACAGAGGTATCTTTGAAGGATTACTCTCAAAAGGAGAAATCTTTATGAATAGATGGCAGTAATAGTACATTTTATTTTTATTTAAGAGTTTTGGTAAGAAAAACAAATAATATGATGTTGGGAATTGATGGGCTTATATTGAACAGGGTGTGGCTACTTTGGAAAGTTGACAACAGACACACTACAGTTTGCCTTAACACTTTAGCACGTTTCCAATATCTGTTTATTTTTTATTATAAGCCATTTTACTGACTATTCCTAAAAGGTGTATCTGAAATTTTAGCTTTTTAAAAATTTTTTCCTCTGGGGCAACTCTTCATGGTAAAACAAGCAGGAATCATTCTTCAACTGAAAGAAACAAAAGATGTTGCATTTGAACATACTGTTCATTCATTCATTTCCACTGCTGTTATTTGAGCTGGTTATTTGTCTGTAGCTAGTTAAAAAAAGAAAGAAAAAAAGAAAAAAATACAGCAAAAAATGGAGTCTACTGTATGTTTCTGCCTGTGGCCTTAAACAGACATCTGGTTTATATTTTCTGTGTGCTTCAGAATTTTACTGGCTCTTGAAACATGACAGGAAAATTAAACCGTGATTAAAAAAAAAAAACTAGAAAGACTGTTTCAGAATTACACTGAGGAAAAAGAATGAGGCTGCAACAAGAGCAAAAGTAGAATGAACTACCTCTTTCAAAGAGATAAGAAACCCTAACCCTTCCCCCTCCTTCTACCCCCAGCAGAACCTGTGTATGTGAGGAATATGATCTTTTGGGTCAGGGGACTACACACGTGCTTTTCTCTTGCATTAAAACGAAGCCAAGCCATCAGGACAGGCACTTCTATTTCATCAAGCACTCCCATTTGGGTGTGTTATTTTCTCACTGCCTTCTGTAGTTAACCCTAAGAAGGAAATAGGAGGATCTGGAGAAATCTGAGGCCTATTTAAGTTGAGAGAGAAGCAAAAACAAAAACAAAAAACAGTCATTACTTTTTTTTCCTTTTACTTCCTTACTTTACTTAATTAACCTCCTTATCTTTCTAAACGTCCTCAAATCTAGTTAGTACTGTGATGTTATGATGTTAGGAAGTAGTAGAAAATAATTTCCAGTTTAGAAGGCATAGCTCTGGAGGGAAAAAGTCAGCAGAAAACAGTACATTAGGAAAGAAAGTTATGTTGAGACTGGGTGAGGATTAGAAGAATCAAACTATGACAAGAAGAAGACACAGTGCATATTGCTATTTTTAGACAAAAATTTCTCTTTGCAAATGCCTGATAATGCTCTAAATTGCTTTAATAAATCATACTATTAATTTATCCCAAATCTTAAGCAACACAAAATTCAATAAAATATCAGCACAGGGACACATTCTTTATTTATTTTCTTTCAAGAAGTGCTTCTGTTCAGAAATGTACTCAAGGTCCCAAAGGTTGGCAACATTTGGCTTAGTGCAATCTATATCCTTTCTGCACTAGAATTAATGAGCAGTCTTATGTAATCTCTTCCAGGAATTTGAATGTAGACATAATGGTTTGTCTGATATTTTTTAAATATTATGCTTCATTTCGTTTTATTTCCTAAACTGGAAAACATATAATTGGTTAAAGAAATAGATTTTGTCCATCAGCGTGTTTAATGATTTAGTGTGCCCACTTTGAGCTATAAGTTGGTGGAGGCAGAGAGATGGAACAGCTCACTTTACAGGACTAGGCTCCTGTAATGATTCATTCTGACATGGAGGACTAGAGTTTCAGTAGGCCTGGTTTTCTTCCTTACAAGATCAAGGAATGGTGCTTTAGAAACTGGTTAAGCAGTGCTTTTAGCTCCACTTCGAATCGTGTTAGTTTAATTTTCCTTATGTCTTATTAGGAATAATAAATACAAAACATATTATTTCATTTGACACTGTAAGGATTGTCCATTCCACAGTCTAAGATACTACTTCTGTTCCCTCCCCCCACTTCCATATTTCGCCTTCTTCTTTGTCTCTCCATTTTCTTTCATTTTTTCTTACTATGAAGACTGATTTCTACTGGATTCAGATCTCAATTCTGCTACTTTCCATGTATTCTTGGGCAGAGATATGCCTCTATTTCCTTAACTATACAAAGGGATGATAACAGCATCACTTCTTAGAAAGGTGTTATGAAGTTAAATGATTTGATACACATAAACAACTTAGAATAATGTGTGGCCCATTGTAAAGTTTGGCTGTTATCAGTAGGAATATGGAGGTAGAAGTTATGGGAGCAGTTTTGAGACAATGGGGTTAAATGAAAGCTCTACCAATTTTGTTTGCACAATCCTCAAATCTTATTCATGGGAAGACATTTTTAGGTGGTTTTACTGAGCTAGTCAAGGCTTCTTTTGTGGAAGTACAGAGCACAAGATGCTTTGGCCAAGGAAAACTCACCAGTAGCCAAATAAATAATGTGTAAAAACAATACAAGGGGAAGTGGTGTGCTCATGAGTTGAGGACCAGCAAGTAATTTAATACAAAATTTCTTGAGGCCCATTTGGCAATATGTATCAAAGACTTAAAATGTGCATGCTTTTTGACATAGTAACTTCACTTTTGGGTATTTTCCCCAAGGACATAACTAAGGATGTGGGGAAGATTGTACTCCAAGAATATTCAGTAAAGCGCTCTTTGAAAAAGAAAATTTGGAAATTGCCTAACACCTGGTTAAATAAATCACAGTGCTTTCAAACAATAGACCACTATGCTGTTTAAAAATATATTTATTAACATGGAAATATAATCCTAATATATTGGTAAATGACTACAGCTTCAAAAGATTAAGGAAGTGGTTCTCTTTTGGGAGGGTTAGATTGGGTGTGGTTTTAATTTTTTCCTTTTTTTCTGTATATTCTTATTTCCAATAATAAACAGGTATTGCTTTTTCAATTTTAACTGAACTGTCAAGCTGAAAGAGCTCCCACCTCAACCCCCTTTTTTTCTGAGTGGGAATCTCGCTCTGTTGCCCAGGCTAGAGTGCAGTGGCATGCTCGCGGCCACCACAGCCTTGACCTGCTGGGCTCAGGTAATCCTTCCACCTTAACCTTCCATGTAGCTGGAACTATTGGTGTGTGCTACCTTGCCCGATTTATTTTTTGATTTACTGTAGAGACAAGGTCTCACCAAGTTGCCCAGGCTGATCTTGAACCCCTGAGCTCAGGCAATCCTCTTGCCTCAGCCTCCCAAAGTACTGAGATTACAGGCTTGAGTCACTGTGCCCAACCCATTTTTTTGATTGTTAGAAGTTTTGAAAACATTTTCTCTGAGCACACATTGGCTTCCAGAGATCAAAATTTCATCCTTGGTTCTGTAATTGACTGGTGCACGAGATTTTATTATGCAATTATAATCAGTCCCTGACTTTGTTTTCTTAGCTATTATTAGGTGGCTACGGTGGTGACAGAACTGTAAGACTGTATGAATCTCATAAAATAGTGAATGTGAAAATGATTTGAAGATTGTACAAGTATCATTTGAAACTTTAATCTGGAAGAGCAATTCACTTAACCCTGAAGAAGAGAATTGGATACAGTGTTATTGAACAGATAAGATACTATGATTCTTTTGTGCTCATTTTATGCAGAACTATTGCTTCCCAGGATTTTTCCACATACTTCCTTGTCAATATCTGAGGTAGGTACTGAAGAATCTAGTTGTTTAACAAAGTGCCAATGTTGGATAACAATTTAGTAAATGTTTAGAATTTCTAATGCAAAAATAATCAGAGTGAGTAAAAAATCAAGGTAAGGATTTTCTAGGTACAGATTTAGCAAGTCATTCCTATACTAGTAAATAAACATAGGTGGATACTCTAGTCACTGAAACCTCTTACATGTCTTGACATGGAGCTGTAATTATGTTATGAAAGAGAACAGGCTAATGTCAGGACAAATCCTCTGCCAGAATTAAAGATGATAAAATAAGTACTTTATTTTAAAAGCTCTAAAATATATTTTTTTACACATTAATAAGTAAGAAGTATTGCTTAAAATAATAGCTAAAACATATTTAATGTTTGCTTCCAAATTGTTTGATTGCCAAAGTAAATTATTCTATTCCCAAGTGAATTTTTCTGTTTCCCAAGAATTATGCTAAGTCACTTTGTTGGTATTAGACCAGCAGCATCAACATCGCCTGGAAAATTGATAAAGATGCAAATCCTCAGGCCCAGCCACAGCCCTCTTGCATCAGAAACTCTAGAGGTGGGACTAGTAATCTGTAGTTCAACAATCCTTTTAAGTTGTTCTTATGTGTGCTTGGTTTGAAAACCACTGATTTAAATTTATCCTCATTATAACCTTATAAGGCTATTGTTACTATTTCCACTTTTATAGCTGAGTTTTTCTAAAAGCTTTCCAATTAAAGCTTTTAGAAAAACTGTCTCCACACAGGCCTAGAGGTTAAACCATTTTCATTATCACCAAAAGTTCAACACCTTTCATTCCTTCTTCAGTTTGACATTTTTCCATCAAGCCGTTTTCTGGACTTGACTGGGAGAGAAAAGAGGAAACTTGAGCTCCCCCTAGAGTTCACCAAAATGGTGGCCATAAGGTCATCTAGTGTTGCTAAAAGCAGTATCAAACATATTACATTTTTAAAGGTTTGATTTTATTTTGGGGGAAGACAGATTAGAACACTTTTATTAGGAAGAAAGGAGACCATGGTGATTTTACAATGGTTGCTCTTGCCTTTGAATGGAAATGATTATTTTATCCTTTAGAAGTAAAAATGTCAATTGTTCATCTTTCCCATGGACTTTATAAAGAGCTCAGAATGCCTGTGATATTTCTTGTGGTCCACCTAATATCCATTCTTCTCTTTCTTCTTCTTAATATAAACCTGCTTTGATTCAGATGCTTTCTGTATGTGGGTAGAGTTTGAGGCATCACAAGTGTTAGTTAAACTTGATTGATGTAGCCCTTACTACAGATTGGGGAGCTGTCACGCGAGTTTAAACACTTTTAAATCTCAGGTCCTACCCTATTTTAATTAAATCAGGATTTCTGGTGGTTGGGGTCCCGGTAATCTATTGAGTAGTCAAGATTGGTTAATGCAGTAATGGAGGCCATCCCCTTGCTAGTGACCAGGGCTGTGCTTGTGATACAATGTCAGCAATGAGATATTAAGGAAAACATGGTAGATGGCTTGTTGAAATATTTTTCTCACTGATATTTTTACAAAAGAAGCTCACAAGAAGAAACACTGTTCTTCCTTTTGATGACATTGAATTTACATGTGAAACCTGTGACTGTCACAGCTGTCTTGAAACCATGAGGATGAGTTGATGTGCTATAGATGGCATAGATAAAATAGATGAAGGGAAAGCATCTGCATTCTTGATGATGTTGGCCTAGAGCACTGTATCTTCAGATTTTAATGTGCAATAGTTAATACCCTATGATTTTAAGATATTTAAAATTTGGTTTGCTGTTACTTACAGCCCAAAACATGACTCCTAACTTACTTGTCCTTCAGTAATGGTACTAATTCTGATTTACTATATGGTTTTAGTAAAAGCCTGGGCTGAAGCAACTGATATTAGAGAGCAATTAGGGTTGTTCTCAATTAAGGTAGACTTAATCAGGGGGAATTCAGATAGACTGAAATGAGGGAATGCGTAAATAGAATCATTGGGAGATTTTACAAAACACAAATATCCCATCTTAGCTCTGTGGGAATGGAAATATATTGAAATCCTCAAGGTTGGGAACTGTTGAAAGGAGAATTGGGAAAACTGATTTTGAAAAAGCTCCTTAGGTGATATTAGATATATCATTATATGCTCCCCATACACTGAGAAATATTAGTTTAAGAAATACTAATCATTTAAACTGCAAGATTCTCCAAATTTCAACTCTCTATTAAGCTAGGCCAAAAGAAATATCTAGTATATGTTATAGTCTAGTGATACCCATATTGTGTTAACCTGACCCTCCCATAAATTTCTTTCACAGAACCATGATCTGAGATTATCATCAATATTCACAAATATCTACATCCTTGGATATAAAATACACTTTGCACAGTGTCCTTCCTCCAAGAATTTCTGAGATTCTTTAGAAGACTTAAATGTGTCTTTACAAATTAGATGATCTTATTGATTACTGTGACACCCAATAAGCCAGATTTCTACAGCCAATGCCCTGATGGCAGAGTTCCAATGAACTAAGCTACTTCTGATTCTACTGTAGCATCATTGCGATCCAATGCTGTTCTTAATCTTTATAGTACTGAATCTTTACAATATTATTGCAGCTCAACTGACTTTCATAAATGTAGAGAAAAAGCTTCTTCTCTCTATGTCATGCTATTAGAGTTTGATATAGTTGGGTTGTTGGGTCACAAAATGTAGAATTCAGTGAAAGATTGCTTTTATTTCATATGTACAACACTCCTTCTCATGTGTCTCTAGAATTGTTGGCTAAGGACAGGTTTTTATGAATGGAAACCATTACTTCCTCTGGATATGCATGACTTGGCAGGGTACGGGGGGCCATTTTTCTTTTTCCTTTGAAGCAAGTTTTCTTTCAGAGCTCTTGTGGTTCTTGTCTACTGTCTGGCTTAGTTTGGACCCTTCTGGCCCATTAGATTGGTTGGTATGTCTGAACATTTGGGATATTTGCAGTGTAAAGTTTTTTTTTCTTTTTCTCTCTCCAGAAGGTTTTCTAACCCCAAATGCACATTAGTAGATGCAATCACCCTGATGATAGTGGATGCAAATGAAGAAAACGTAGAATGAGTGTATCTAACTTGGCACACCCAAGGCCATTCTAGACCCTGTCCTGCCAAGATACCCCACATTCTATTACATTTGTAGAATTAGAATATTGTTTGTCCATTACAGTGTTCAATGTTCCACATATAGATACTCATGTAAATTTTTTCTTAAGGCCAGGTACTTTTTTGTCATCTTTAATTTAGCAAGCATGTTTTAGTGTTCATTTGCCAGGTACTAGGGTATAGGCTGGTGATGAAAAGATGAATAAGACATGGGCCCTCCTCAAAAAATTTAGATTGTAAGTAGGAAAGCAAATAGAGTGCTGTTTGAGAAATGCTGTGATACAGCACTTGAATTTGTTTTTGCTATTGTTTGGAAACCAACTCTTCCACTGCCTCTATTTTGGAAGGCCGCTGTAGTTCTCAGCTTAGTTCAGTCATCATTTTCTTGGGCAGTACTCTAGGTAAATCAGGTCCCCTCTCCTTCCCCTCTGTTATATCTTTCTGTGTTATTAACCCTGAACCGCCTTTATTTTTCTCATAGCACTTACCAATATCTGAAATTATCTTGTCCTTATACTTGTAATGTAGACTTTAGGAGAACACAGCTCTGTCTTGTACATGACTGAATCTTCAGTGTTTAAAATATGTTTTGAAGAGAATCACAAATGAAGTCACACAGATACGCCTAGACCTCCCTGGAGAAATTAGAACAGCCTTGCTAAATCTGGAGATGCATGAACTGCATTTGACACAGACAGGAAAAGAAGGGTCTAGAGTGTATGCAGGTAAAAAGCAGCTTGTACCATGCTCTCTGGGGAATGCAGGAGGTTCAGGGTTGCAGGTGCTGTGACATATGATATAGTGGTTAATGAGGGGGAGTCACATTATCAGGGAGTAAGGGCTTATGCAGGAGCTGAAAGTGGCTGCATTTGTCCTTCAGGAAATCCAACTTTAAAAAAAAAAAACTGGGATTTGCAGCATATGGATCTAGAATTGCTTTCTGAGCTGGTTTAGGAAGGAATAAATAGAGATTTGATTCCAAGGGGCGGTTTTGTCTTGTTGCAGGCTGGCATCCAAGGCTGCCTTGGGAAAGCTGCATTCATCACTAGCTTGTTCTCACCAGCCTTCTCCTCTTTCATGCCACTTCAGATCCTTCCAGAAGCCTGGACATGAGGCTGTCACCACTCTCACAGTTTGACATTTTCACAAGGGCACACTGCTGCTTGCTTGCCTTTTGGAGGGGTAGAGCTGAGGGGGTGGGGAGGAAAGGTGGGGAAAGAGTTTATCTTTCTTGGGAAACTGAGAACCACATCACTAAATATATTTTTCTCTGCCTTGGTTCTTTTCCACCATCTACCGAGCTTATGTAGCACAGGAACTATATCCTATTCATCTCTATTTTACCAACGTCTAACAGAGTGCTTTGCAAATCAGCTCGCAGTAAAGATGTGTAAAGAAATGTTTTTTAGAGTTAGGTTTTGTTTTTGCCTGTGGTAGATTTTGCACCTGTGTTCTTCCAGGTGTTGGCTGGGTTGATTGACTTTTGTTTGTGATAACACTTGTAGTTTTATTGGATTTGTGCAAGCTACTTTATCTTTAAAGTGAAATCTTAAAAAAAAAAATGTTGGGTGGTATCTTATTTCCCTTTATCTCTCTAACAGATGTTCTATCATCAGCTGAGGGCAGTCAGTGAAAGTATCATTGCCTTCAAAGACACCCCTGGGGTTGAGTCACGGTTCTGGCATATACTCATGATGGAAAATGGTAAATAATTATCCCACTCTGAGCCTTAGTTTCCTCTTCTATAAAGTGGAGACAATTAAGTTGCTTTGTAGGGCTGATTGAAGATTAAAAGGAGATAATTTTGAAGAAAGCTTTGCACCTCGTCACATAATAAGCATCAATTTATGACAGTTTTAAAACTTGACTTTCCTCTCTGAAAACCAATGTAAACCATCACCTATAATTGTTGTGCCAAGTAGCAATTTCATCCTGTGGATAACTTAATTTTTAAAATTTCTTGCTGTGTACTTTGAGTACTTTTACTAGATGTCCCCCAAAGCTACTTTAATCACGTTCTTGTTCCAACACTTTGATGAGCTACGGCCATGCAAAATGGCACTGCTGATGGGAGGAATGAGGCCAAGAGAGAGCCTAATGCTCTCTGTATCCCAAGGACCAAATGTGAGCTATTGCCTCCTACTTGGTATTTCTGTTGTACATGAGCATTAGATAGGAGAACAGACATTTTGCTTAAGACTGCAGAAGTCACAGTGTTTGTTTAATGATTACTACAGCTTGCTTTGTAATTATGATTGCATGGACAATCCTGTACAATCCAGGGAACTTTTGGAAAGTAATGACAGTAATTTACGGCCATGTGGTTTTGTGTGGTTGCTTAAGTACTTGGTCTGTGGCCTGCCTGCATGCCCCATTGCCTGCTTGATGGACCCATTCCCCACCTGCACTCTTTCCCCCTCTTGATGGAAACACTGAAGAATGAGCACAGTTTATGTGAAAGACAAAGGAAAGAGAATGTGTGTTGGGAAAGGGAGATTGAATCTGTAAGGCATAATTTTCTCTGTATTCCTGCCATTTCAATTAGTGAAAAAACTCACTGTTTTCTCTCTCTCTCTCTCTCTTTTTTAAAAGACAATGGAATATAAATTCAGTATGTGTTAAGTACCTTGGTGGATATCTAGAGTTTTAAATGAACTTGGGGAATTTCTGGAGGCATCAGGTAAACTTCTGTGAATGCTGCCTTTCAACTGTGTATTTTTAGATAATTGAAAATTAATTTAAGTAAATTTCCATGGCTTATGGTTACTTCTGAGTATGTTTTATTCATGATGATGTACTCCTTCAAAATTAAAAGCACCGTGTTTAAGTCAAATTCAGATTTTTGGAGAAAGACAGGAATGATAAAGGGAAAACAGTAATTGAGCATTTAGTTTCTGTCTGTTGCTTTTGAAAATGTGCCACATCCTGAAAGAAATTCTGCTTATGTGTGCCACAGTCTCCAAAAGGAAAATGAAGATGTTGGTTGAATTCTTCAAAAAGCCAGCCCCAAAGAATTTCCTTTGAAGTTGTTTTATATGCTACTCCACTGAAAAACTTTAAGATAAGTTATAACTCTGCTTTGTGCTTTGAAAATAAATTCAGCACATTAATTGTATTTATGGGAGAAAGTAGTAAATGTCCCAGAATGAATACACAGCCATAATTTACTCAGAGGGAACTGCTACTGCCCATAAACTTCTCCTCCTCACCTCTTCTGGTTTATGACATCAGCCAGCCTTGCAAATGAATCACTGCTTTGTGCACCATCAGATTCCTGCGTTATGTAAATTTCCACTGAATGCTTATCAAATAGGATTATTACGTATTACATATTTTCTTTGCTAATTTTCCAGGAGGTTAAATATAGTCTATATTTTGTGGGGGAAGGCCTCAGTTGTCTGAGCTGCATATCCATTTCGATTCAGAAATGTTTGGGCACCACTGGCATAATAATGAGATGGCTACCAGGGAGAGGCTCTTTGCATCAGGACTTGAGGGGCCTTATAGGAAAAGCTCAAACTGTGGGAGAGAGAATTGAATACCCAGACTTGGTGTAATATGTAGCCATGTTTTGCCATCAGATGGGAGAGGTGACAAATGCATGGGTGTGTGTAATGCCAGCCCCAATGGTTAGGTATCCATAATTGAGTTTTAGGGGGAAAATGGCACATGAGCAAAATAATAAAAAATAAGCTATTTTTTTGAGTTGGAGTCTTGATCCTTCACCCAGGCTGGAGTGTAGCGGCATGCTCACGGCCACCACAGCCTCGACCCACTGGGCTCAGGTGATCCTTCCACCTCAGCCTTCCAAGTAGCTGAAACTACAGGTATGTGTTACCACGCCTGGTTAATTTTTTAATTTATTGTAGAGATGAGGTCTTGCCAAGTTGCCCAGGCTGTTCTCAAATCTGCAGGCTCAGGCAATCCTCTCTCCTCTGCTTCCCAAAGTGCTGGGATTACAGGCTTGAGCCACTGTGCCTGGCCAAAAAAGCTATTTTTGTACACACAATCTCTATAACATGTCAGCAGTAAAGAGCAGCTCTTCTTTGGAGTTAGAATAATTAGACATCACAGTAAAGGTAGAGGGAGGCAACTCCTCTCCATCTTGACAAGGGAAGTTTCCTGGCTCCAGTGAACTGAAACTCCAGGTGACACAGATGCAGTGCAGTGAGGACTACTCCACAACAGTGGGACAGAGGCTCTCTGCCACATCCATCCATGCTGGAGGAAAACTGGGGCTTGAGGGAATAAGGGAATCACAGCCTTTGGGGCAACCTCATGGCCTTCTTTCTTCCTGTCTGGCAGGTGAGAATGCTTTATGGAACACTGGGAGCAGCTGAGGCCTCCAAAATTAGTGAATGCTGAGAGACAGGAGTGTAAGCCCACCTGTGCTGGTCTTTAGAGACTATAAGAAGGGCAGGTGATTGTGAGGACTGGAAGGTATCCTCAGAAGCTCAGGGAATGAAAGATAGCATAATGCTGTTTATTAGTAATCCGGACACTCCAAATCTGCCTTTAGGCTTGTGTGGCCTGAGAAAATGGGAATAACTTCTGGGTATTCTTCAAAGTAAATTGATTTTCCTCTTTATTTAATTTATCTTTGTTGTCAGTATAACTATATTTGTGGATAAAAAAGTAATCACCAGCCCTTTATAAAGTCTTTTATATCATATTTTAGGGAAAATATTTGACTATAAATAATGTGCTACCAAATATTGTATATGGTTTTCCAAAGAAGTATCATTTGATCCACACACATACCATATTATCTCCTAAATTTTCATTGATTCTGTCTTCTATGTCAACAGAGTCTACTTTTCTAATGCCTCCTGTGTTAGGCCTAGATAGTATAGTAAAACAACAACAACGACAAAAGATTATGTGATTTTTCATATCCAAATAAAAATAATAACAAATAAAAATAGAATTAAAGACCAAATAAAGACAATGAAAAGCCACAAAAATCCTATTCACATCTACCTGAAGAGGGTAGAGGCTATGATAACACCACCAACATATTTAAAATGTTTTTCAGACTTTCTCTCTGATTTCTCATTGGTCATACTGTTTAACTTCCCATGAGATTATCCTAATTTTTCTGATATAAGAATGTCAATCAATGTTGTTTGTTTTTGTTTTGGTGTCTCCTACCCATTCTTTGTATCTAGTAACTCTAAGAGATATTTGCATGTAGCTCATACTTTATTTTTAAATAGTCAGGTGTTGTCATAAAAGTTTAAATATTCTCCAAAGAAAATTTCAATTAACAAATGTAAAAAGCAGAAGTCATCTAAACTGGCTTATAAAAATTAAATTAAAAACATTAGGAACCCACTTCACACACCCTGCCTCCACTAGCTAGTCCTTATCCCACTAACACAGTTCTTTAGTAATTTTAAAATAAATTATAACAAGGGAAGCAGTTGTAGCAAATCTACAGAGATTTGGGTCTCAGACACACTTGTTAGGAAAATGAATGAAATATGCTAAACTCAAGAAGTTATTACAGAAAAATAAATTCAAGGAAAGTAGCAAGGAATTATTAAACATAAAAGTTTAAGTTAAAGGATAGTAAACTTTTAAAAATGTGAAAAATCAGAGCCTAGTGCTTTAAAAATATCGATTAAATATCCTATTGACAAGTTTGGTAGGAAACTAAAGAATATGAGCAATGAGAATATAACAGCAGAAACTGATGCAGTTAAAAAGTGTAAAAAGAATCCTATGAAAACCTTTATGCAGGAAATTTGAAAATCTAAATTAAATAGATAATTTAGTTAACATTAACTCAAGAGAGCCAAAGCATGCAGATAAACTGATACCATTAAAAAACTTTATATAGTGATTAAAATATGCTCCTTTTATTGACACTAGTACAAATTAATTTTCTTAGAAAGCCCTAACAAACCTATAAGGATCATATTATTATCATATTAGATAAAAATTTACAGAAATAAAAAATAGGAAAATTTCCAAACTGAATTGGTGTGCTTAGACTTATGTTGATACCAAACTTAATGAAAATAACATAGAAAGGATACTATTTATAAATATTGACAGTTATTGTTTGTACAAAATTATGAGTTTTTACTTGAAAACCAGTTACCTAGTTTGCAAGATTCTACTAAATGCTAAGATTGCGTAGTATATTTAAAATATGACTTAGTTTTCTTTTTTCTTTCTTTTTTTGAGTTGGAGTCTCACTCTGTCGCCCAGACTGGAGTGCAGTGGCCGCTCCCCCAGCCACCGCAGCCTCGACCTGCTGGGCTCTGGCGATCCTTCCGCCTCAGCATTCCAAGTAGCTGGAACTACAGGCGTGCCCTCCCACGCCCCGGCTAATTTTTGATTTATTGTAGAGATGAGGTCTTGCCAAGTTGCCCAGGCGGTTCTCCAACCCACGGGCTCAGGCAATCCACTCACCTCAGCCTCCCAAGGTGCGGGATTACAGGCTGAGCCACTGAGCCCAGCTGAAAATATGACTTAGTTTTCAAAAACGCTAAATGCATTCCTTTCCAAAAATACCTTACTGAAAGCATGTTTATTCATGAAAAATATCAAGTTGGGAGATGGGAATTTGAAGCAAGAAAGGACTGAGTTCAAGTTACCACAATGAGCAAACATATTCTGTAAAAGTGCAAAAAAGATGAAAAAAAATCTATATAAGCATAGGAAAACAACAGCGTGCCATACATAAGTTATACATTTCTGAAAAAGAAAAGGGGATCAGATCAATGGGGAAAAAATATATATATAATGAAAGTATAGCCAAAACACATGGGATAATATTGTTATGAGAATAGAATATGTAGCTATATAGTAGCTACAAACTATGATAAAATGAACATAAAAATAGGCAGGACCATGGTCAAATTTTTAAGGGTAATTAATTAGAAATTTTCATTTAGAGCTTATGAGTAACCACATTTCCCTTCTTTTACTAGGCATAAGTTGAAAGAAGTATTGCACTGCAAAAGCAGAGGAAATTGTCTATGAAGTTAACAAACGTATAATAGTACTATAGATAGTTACTGAGTCTTAAGAGGTTCAGAAAGCCTCTTTACATGGAGAACTGTCCACCACCCCAATCAAATTCATACTCTGTCCACCACCCCAATCAAACTTTAACTCATAGGATGGAAAGTGGACTATAGTAAATCACATGTACGAGCAAGCAGTAATTTTCAAATACAGAATCAACAAATATTTATGGGAAAGTAACAGTATAAAAGAAGCATCACATTCTACCAAAGAATGACTATCTAAGGAAATAAAGTTCATAAAACAAAATAGAGTTTACAATAAATATATGAATGTTAGCTTTTTCATTAACAGACAAAATTAAACTTTTGTTTTTCAATACAATTTAAAAATTAATAAGTGAATGTAGCAGAAAGAAAATGGCTAAAGAGTAAAGTGGTGATGTGGAAGACAGGTGAGGAGTTCTTCATAAGTCAAAAAGGCCAAGAAATAAAATATATGAGAGAAAGATTAAAATACATGAGAAATAGATTCAAAAGTTTCAACAACCATATGCCAAAACTTTTAGAGAAAGATGGAAGAGGCTACTAAACATTAAAATAAATTTAAGAA
This sequence comes from Carlito syrichta, assembly GCF_000164805.1. Taxonomy (NCBI): domain Eukaryota; kingdom Metazoa; phylum Chordata; class Mammalia; order Primates; family Tarsiidae; genus Carlito; species Carlito syrichta. Next base: position 324,346 of record NW_007246894.1, read on the forward strand.
CTGAAGAAAGAAATTAGTGAAACATTGTCTTCATAAGAATCTATACTCAGTAATCTTCAGGAAGGAAAACAGAGTGAAAATACTTTTAGATAAACAGAAATTCACAAAGTTTATTACCTCTACACCTTTTTTTGAAATAATTACTTAAAGTATAAAGTGAACGCAATAATAAAGTAAAAAAGGAGAAATACAAAGTATTACTTCACTTCAATACAGAGTAATGAGAAATGAAATGTGGACAATTAATTCAAAATCTGAATACTTTTGGTGCTTAATATAAAAATAAAATAAATATCCCAAACAATCTCAACTTGGGAGGCTTCAGAGTTTTGGGAGAGGAAAGTGAAAGCACACTAGTCTCATATTATTTGGTGAAGATATTAGAACCTAAACATGATTAGAAAAATAGCTGTTAATTATGTGTAGTTGACCCTTGAACAACACTGGTTTGAACTGCATGAATCCACTTATGCATGAATTTTTTTCAATAAATAAATTGAGAACATTTTTGGAGAGTTGTAGTGATTTGAAAAAGCTCAGATGAACTGTATAATCTAGAAATGTTAAAAATTAAGACAAAATGACTGGACATGGTGGTTCATGCCTGTAATACCAGCATTTTTGGAGGCTGAGGTGGGAAGATCACTCGAGGCTAGGAGTTCAAGACAAGTCTGGGCAACATAGCAAGATTTTGTCTCTACAAAAAAAAAAAAAAATTAGCTAAGTGTGTTGGCACAAGGCTAGGAGTTCAAGATTAGTCTGGGCAACACAGCAAGAATTCGTCTCTACAAAAAAAAAAAAATTAGCTAAGTGTGTTGGCACAAGGCTGTTGTCTCAGCTGCTTACTCAGGAGGCTGAGGTGGGAGGATCACCTGAGCTGGAGGCTGTGGTAAGATGTGATTTTGCCATTGCACTCCAGTCTGGGCAACAGAGTGAGATCCTCACTCGAAAAAAAAAAAGTTAAGTATGTCATGGATGCATAAAGTCTATGTAGATACTAGTCTAGGTTATCATTTACTACTATAAAATATACATAAATCTATTGTAAAAGTGTTAAAAATAACAAAATGTATGCACACAAGCAGATTACATACAGAATCATTCTCAACTGACAGAAATGTAAACAAATAGAAAGATGCAGTTTTAAATCATAACTACATAAAATTAACTGTAAAAATTTCATAGCTACCTCCTGTTGCAGTTGCAGTGAGCTCAAGTGTTGTGAGTATCCAGTTAAAATGTCATGTGAAAAAAAAAGTCATGTGATGCTAATCATTTCTGCTTGAGCACTTCACCACTCCAGCAAATTGTGTATCACAGTAAAAGGTGATCTCTCACAGTTCTTGCATATGCTTCATTGTATTTAGCACAATAACATATGAACCATCTGAAGTGCCACTAGTGATGCTGAAATTGCTCACAAGAAGCAAAGTCATGATGTCACAAGGAAAAGTTGAATTGTTTAATATGTTCCATAGATTGAGGTCTGCAGCTGTGGCTGCCTGTCATTTCAGACAGTTGATTCATCTTGTACACAGACAACAGGAACTTATGTTATCAATAGATACAGTCCAGTACTGTAAATATATTTTATCTTCCTTATGATTTTCTTAATAACATTTCATTTCTGGTTTGCTTTATTGGCAAAAATACAGTATATAATACATTGCTATATAAAATATGTATTAATCAATTGCTTATTATTTATGCAGCCTCTGGTCAACAGTAGGCTTTTAGTAGTTAACTTTTAACTCCCCAAAAATGTACACACATATTTTTAACTGTGCAGGGAGTTGGTGCTTCAATTTCCCCATTGTTCAAGGAGCAAACGTATTTTTAGATGTCTAAACCCTTAGATATAGAAAAATAACATTAGAGGAAAGATAATTTATCAAGAAAACTGACTCATAACCAGAGTCAACGGCAAACCCAGCCCAGTCTACCCAAAAATGTATGTCCGTTCTTCTACCATATAAAATTTTGGTGAGAGGCAGCTGCTAGCTGACATATATATTTTTCATCTTACCTTACATTGTAGTTTCAGCAATGGGATGCTGATAGAAATGATGAGAAACACTTCCATGCTAAGAGAGTCAAGAGTCAGGTGTGCTTTCTCTAAAGCTTTTATGCTACCTCTGCCTAGAAGCAGAAGAATCTGCATATCTATGGATTGCCAGGCCAATAAGATGAGCAATAAGCAATGCATCATTTTATTAATTCCCTAATACTTTGAATTTTTTTAACATAGCAAACTGTGAAACCCTGTCAATAACAAAAAGTGTGGTCTTTCACTGGAGTGTTCCTGTTACAAAAAATTTAAAATGTGTAGCAGTGGGTTAAAAGTTGCTGAGTGAATGGTGAGGAGGCTGGCATTGGACAACACAAGATAGATGGAAATTTATAGTATGCAGTTAGGATACATCTGGCAAAACAGTTGACCACAGTAATTCAAAAGGCAGACAAAGTGCCCACCAGACCTATAGCTGTAGGGGAAGAGGTTGGCAAAGAGGCAGTTAGTAAGGTGTGTTGGAGGTCCCTTGTAAGGTATTAGAAAGAGATAATCTCAGACAAGAATTAACCACGTTGAAAGCAGAGATCAAAAATAAATAAATAAATACATAAGCAAACAAATAAATGAATAAAAAAAGAAAGGAAAAAAATAATAAAAAATCCAAGAGAGGTAAAAATGTGGAACCTTTTATAGTTGGAAGAACTGATTGCTTTTTAACCTTACATATTAAGAGTGAATAGCTTTTATTATTATTATTATTATTATTATTTTGAGTTGGAGTCTCACTCTGTCACCTGGACTGGAGTGCAGTGGCCACTCCCCCAGCCACCGCAGCCTCGACCTGCTGGGCTCCGGCGATCCTTCTGCCTCAGCCTTCCAAGTAGCTGGAATTACAGGCGCACGCTGCCATGCCCGGCTAATTTTTTGATTTATTGTAGAGATGAGGTCTCGCCAAGTTGCCCAGGCGGGTCTCAAACCCGCGGGCTCAGGCAATCCACTCACCTCAGCCTCTCAAAGCGTGGGATCACAGACTGAGCCACCAAGCCCAGCTGAGAGTTAACAGCTTTTAAGAGGCGTTGATGGAAGGCTGAGGCGGAAGGATCGCCGGAGCCCAGCAGATTGAGGCTGCGGTGGCCGGGAGCGGCCACTGCACTCCAGTCTGGGCGACAGAGTGAGACTCCAACTCAAAAAAAAAAAAAAAAAAAAAAGTAAATAAATAAATAAAAGACGTTGAACAAGACAAACCTATTAAAACTTCATAGTTAAGCATATAAACTAAACAGACAGAGATCTAGATTAATGTACTTTTCTTTCTTTCCAAACCTATTGTTTTAGATGGGCCTTAGGGAGATGCCATTTTGTTGAGAGAGGAAGACTTAAAAAAGAAGAAAAATCAGATTTGTGAATTATGCCTGTGAAAAACCTTTGGATGTGGTTATAGATACATAGAATTGACTACATGCAATAATTCACAATCTTTGAGAGAATTGTGAAACATCCTTGTGAACTCAAATTTACATCAACAAGAGAAGTACAGTGGCATCTATATAGCCTATAATGGATCATATTCCACAATGTAGACTCTATCTATGGAGACTAACGGACTATGAAGAAACATGTGTGCAGTTGGAGCTAGGGGTCTCATACAGCAATGGACAGGAGAAGACCCAGGTTCTAATCAAGGAAATATTCTTACTACCAGAAATAGAGTTTTCAAAACACCTGCCTAGCTGCTAATGAGTAGTGACTACTGTGTATCTCCACTTTTCAACTGTTTCATGATGACATTTTTAATTTTTAGAAAAGGGTTGATCAAAAAAAAATGATTAATTCATATATGAATGGCAAATAAACATACAAAAAGTCACATGAATAATTTAAAATTGGAAAGTAAATATACATTTATTGAGGTGATTACAACTTACTGCAAAATTCTAAGGATAACTTTATGCAATGACACATGAGAACTGGATAAAATGATAATTTCCTTGGGAAATGTAAATTATAAAAAAGAATTAGAATATCTGATGAAATCAATATCATTTAGAACATTTTAATTAGTATTCAAAATGCTATTCCTAATAACTGTATCAGTGGAAAATAAATTACTATGAAGATCTATCAAATTTTCAAATAGCATATAATTTTTATGTTAGATAAAATCTTCCCAAGCATAAGATACAAAAAACTTCACAATTCAATAAAACTAGTATTACCCAAATACCAAAATCTAACAAAGAACTCATTCCTTCCCTAAGTACATACACTAATGCTATAAACCAATAGCACTAATAAATAACACTGGAAAACCCTAAACATTAGCAGGAAAAATTCAGTTATACTAAAGAAAAATTGAATATGACCAATTAGGTTGCATTTCAGGAATGCAAGGATAGTTCATCATTAGAAAATCTGCTAATTTCATCTCCTGAAAGATTAATAAAGGAAAATAAATATCACTATTCCACTCTATGATATTCAAAATTAAATACCTATTCTAAACCGGGCTTGATGGCTCAGCCTGTAATCCTGCACTTTGGGAGGCTGAGGTGAGTGGATTACCTGAGCTTGCAGGTTCGAGACCCGCCTGGGCAACTTGGTGAGACCTCATCTCTACAATAAACAACAACAAAAAAATCAGCCGGATGTGGTAGCGCATGCCTGTAATTCCGGCTACTCGGAAGGCTGAGGCGGAAGGATTGCCAGAGCCCAGCAGGTCGAGGCTGCGGTGGACGGGAGTGGCCACTGCACTCCAGTCTGGGTGACAGAGTGAGACTCCGACTCAAAAAACAAACAAACAAACAAACAGAAAAACCCATTCCAAATCAAAACAACAATAACAACAAAAATCAATTCCCTGGGAGCAGAAAGAAACATTCTTGATCAGATATAGAGTGTATATCTACCAGAAACTGAAACTAAACAAATTTAATAGTACAATATTAGAAGTCACAAAAGTTAGAAGCAGGACAAAGATGCCAGCTAATACTGCTAATATTCATCATTATGTTACAGGTACTAACTAATAAAAAAATGTAAATTGTTCATATTGAAAAGAAAAATCTCACTACTCACAGTGATTATGATCACTGGACTAGAAAATTCAAGGGAAACTACTGAAACTTTTATGTTTAATTTTTAAAATACAGTATTTGCTAGATCAATTTACAAAAATGATTTATTTTCATACACTAATGATAACAGTTTAAAGTTATAATAAAGTAATATACTGCTAAGAATAGCAAAATAACTAATAAAAATTATAAAATAGCAAGAAATAAATCAATTAAAGTATATTTAAGAACATTATTTTATAAATGAACCTTTACTGGAATACATAAAAGAAAATCTGAATCCATAAATAACATATAAGTAAAAGAATTAAAATAGTACCACAGAATTTTGAAAGGCTATGGAAACCTAGAATGAGTATTTCCTATCCTAATAACAGAAAAAGTGAGAAAATGTACAAAGTTCTAACTTTTCTCAAAACCACAAGAAATTCAAATGAGATCTGAGGTTTCAGGCAACTGACAAGCCAGAAATCAAAGGGAAGAGAGGCATCTCCAAGGAATGTGAGGTTTTTACTACTCTCTCAATTGTAGAACAAGGAAAACAGATCCACCATACACAGTAGCAAAGATGTCTTCAGATAAACATTTATAAAGTTCCCAAAGGTTGAGAATGAGTTTGCATGTACTTGGAGGCTTTTCTCTGCAGATTTCACTGGTGTTCATGAGTCCTAGTGTAGGAGACCATGAGTCCTGTGCTTGGTTTGTAACAAGGGAGTGGCTGCAACTGTGAGAAAAACTTGAAGTGATTCATTGTCCTTCTCTCAGGGAACAAGCACCTTAAGCCCCTAGAGAAGGGTGACAAGCAAAGATGACCCCAAGCACAGGTGAAATCTCACTGTTTTTCAGTATAAACAAAGAAACAAACCTCTGTCTTTGCTGGGAGGGCAGGAAAATGTTTTGGGCCTAGATGAGTAGACATTTTTTTCCACTAGGGAAGAATAGGCACATATAGATAGCCTCACCCTCAAGACCCAGGACATACATAAAAAACAAAAGGACACAGACAATTACAAATAGGAAGATTAGAACATGTAGAGACACCAGGGATAGGAAGACACAGAGGAAAGGTGATGTGATGACATGGTGAGGAGATGGCCATCTTCAAGCCAAGGAGAGGTCTTAGAGGAAACCAACCTTGCCGACACCGCGATCCTGATTTCTAGTCTCCAGAACTGTAAGAAAACAAATTTCTGTTGTTTAGGTCATCTAGCCTATGGTATTTTGTTATGGAAGTTCTAGCCAACTAATATAATTCATAACTGAAAATATATCATAGACCTAAATATACAGCCTGCACTATAAAACTCCTAAAAGAAAATATAGGAGAAATTTTTCATGACACTGGGTTAGGTAAATATTTCTTAGATAAGACACCAAAAGCATGATTCATAAAAGAGCATATTGATAAATTGGACTTCTTCAAAATTAAGAACCTCTAGGTCTTTGATAAACACTGTCAAGAGAGTACAATGGTGAATCACGGACTGAGAGAAAATTTGCATATTTGATCGAGAACTTGTATTTAAAATACAGAAATAACTTTCAAAACACAATAATGAAACAAGCCAATAAAAAGGAGATAAATGATTTGAACAGGTATTTCATCCAAGAAGATATATGAATGGCAAATAAACATACAAAAGTCACACAAACATGTTTAGTCACAAGGGAGATACAAATTAAAATCACAATGTCATATCACTACACAATTATTAGGATGACTAAAGAAATAAAACAAAACAAGATCCAAATCAACAATTTCAAGTGCTGGTGAGGAGGCAGAACTGCTGGAACCTTCATAAATTGCTGGCGAGAATGCAAAATACTATAGCCCCTTTGAAAAAAAGTTTAGCAGTTCCACAATTTAGCATTCCTACTTCTAGGTACTTACCTAAGATAAATAAAAACATGTTTACACAAAAATCTTGTAGTGAATATTTTTATCTGTTTTATTTATAATCACTCAAAGTGAAAACTACCCAAAATGTCCTTCAATTGGTAAATGGTAAAGCAAACTATTGTGGATCTGCGTAATGAAATACTTCTCAGCAATGGAAAGGAACCCTATGCTAATATATTCGACTACATGAGATGAATCTTAAACATCTTACGTTAAGTAAAAGATGCCAGACTCAAAGGCTACATAGTATATGACTCCATTTATATGACTTTATGGAAGACAAAACTATAGGTATGGAAAAAAAAAATACTAGCTGCCAGAGCCAAGGTACTGGGGCAAAGATTAACAACAAAATGCCATGAGGGATTTTTTTCTGAGTCATTCTGTATCTTGCTTTTGGTAATGGTCCTATAACTACATGCATTTGCAAAAACTTGTGCACTAAAAAACATAAAGTTTGCTTCTTGTAAATACCACTTCAGTAACCTAGCTTTAAAAGATAGTATTTGAGGAAAGAATAAAATAATAATTGCATTAACTTGGAGAGGAGAAAGTCTTCCTAAGCAAGATAGCAGTGGCCAGATTTGAGTACATAAAAATGTAAACTTATAACAAAAAGCAGTAAATATAAAGTTCAAAAAGTTTTACTCTACTGGAAAAATATTTACAGTGTATTTAGCAGACAACAGGTTGCTATCCAGAATATCTGCACTGTTTCTACAAAACAGTAAGAAAAACAAATTATATAGTTGAAAAATGTCTATAAATATGAATTTCTGTTCACCAAAGTATAATATAATAAAAACACCCTGGAGTGTGTGTGTGTGTATGTGTGTGTGTGTGTGTGTGTGTGTGTGTGTGTGTGTGTGTGTGTGTGTGTGTGTGTGTGTGTTTATTTATTTATTTATTGAGTCAGGATCTCACTTTGTTGCCTAGACTGGAGTGTAGTGGCATCATCACAGCTCACTGCAGCTTCAGCCTCCTGGGCTCAGGCATTTCTTCTGCCTCAGTTTCTCTAGTAGCTGGGACTACAGGTGTATGCCACCACTGACTAAGTTTTTTATAGTGACGAGGTCTCAAACTTTGAGGCTCAAGTGTTTCTCTCGCCTTGGCCTTCTAAAGTGCTGGGATTACAGGCGTGAGCCATCATGCCTGGTCCCTAATGTACATTTCAAACCAGGAAGAAGTAAGCTGAAAATAAGATATTTTTCATACATTAGATTGGCACAAGCTGTTGGGATTGCAGGGCAAGTAGGCACTCTTATACACTTGGATTGGAGTGTAAAATAGTGGAGTCTATTGGGAAAGCAATTTCACAGAATCTATCAAAAGTTTAGCATTAACTCAACAAGTCCACTACTAAAATTCTACCTTACATAAGTGTTTTAAAAAGATTAAACTGTATCTTTAAAAATAAAGATTTAAGCCGGGCTCGGTGGCTCAGCCTGTAATCCCGTGCCTTCGGGAGGCTGAGGTGAGTGGATTGCCTGAGCCTGCGGGTTCGAGACCCACTTGGGCAACTTGGTGAGACCTCATCTCTACAATAAATCAAAAATTAGCCGGGCGTGGTAGTGCGCGCTTGTAGTTCCAGCTACTTGGAAGGCTGAGGCGGAAGGATCGCCGGAGCCCAGCAGGTCGAGGTTGCGGTGGCCAGGAGTGGCCACTGCACTCCGATCTGGGCGACAGTGAGACTCCAACTCAAAAAAAAAAATTAAAAAAATAAAAATAAATAAATAAAAAAAAATAAAGATTTAAAAATTGGCCTAAATAACTGTCAACAGGGGACATGTTTAATAATAATGCATAACTATTCTATGTAGCCAATTAAAAGATAGGGTTAAGCTATATGTATTTACATGAAAATCTCTGCAAGTCATATTGCTAAGAGAAAAATAATTATATTTTAATATACAGACTTTCATGTCATTCATGTAGAAAAAGCATTTAAAAAGTGTGTGTATGTGTGCATTATCATGCAAGTAAAGCGACTCTTATCAATGTAGAGTTACCATTCCCTGTGAGCAGGGAGGTGAGGGGGTGGGTGAAAGGAGAGGAATGTTGAGGTTTTGTCCTATAAATGTCTCTATTGCTTGAATTTTGAATTGAGAAAATATTTGTACATTGCTTATATAACTTGAAAAAGGGAAGAAAAATGGGGAAAACAAATTGTAAAGCATATAGTGTGCTGTTCTGCATAATGCCTGTGTTCTGAAATGCTTTGTCAAAAAAGTTTTAATTGTTCAAATATTGTGATCTGGTAGAGTTTGAGTTGTGATCACTGAGAGCTTCGCAACTTATTACTAGCAATGTCTGCTTCCAGCATGCCATTATTTACAATCTTGCATGGGAAATTGTTTGCCTCTACAAAAATTATTTTACTTCCTTCTCTTGAGACTCTTTACTAGGTAACGCAGACATGCACATGGGGATATGTGATAAATATAATATTATGTAGCTAGTTCCTGATAATGCCTATATTACTACAGGGAAAATTCAAAGCCAGATTTGAGCATATGGGTTTTCTTTTTCCATCAGTGTGAAACCAAGAAGGGAATATGACATGCTCGTATATAATAATTCTTTACAATATAGACAGCCTGTCACGTAGGATTTGAAGCACTTTACATGTCAGTGCTTTGCTTCTTCAGTGTCAGTCACTGAGCAGTTCAGGCTTCCATCTGATGGGAAGATTTCACTATTAATCTCCATCACCTCCTTACTCTGCTCAGAAATGTTCCACTGTCAATCAGTCATTATGTCTCCTTATTTTCTTGAAGGATGGTGTTATTAAACAACTTGCCTTGGGCCACAGAAGATATCAGTTGTAAAGCTTAGACAGACATACCAATTCCTAGTTTGGTACTTGTATCAACAAGTCTTGCTCCCTCAAAGGAACTTTCTCTTTTGCAGATCTAAGTTCAGATTTGCTGCCGAAAGTATAAATATGTCTTCCATTTCTAGAGAATATTTTTGCCTGTCTGTTATGTATAAGGACTATTGAGAGTTGTTTAGGGATTCTTCCCATTTAAGAAGTCAAAGAAACTGCATACTGAACTCTGAATATTGAACTTGGGCAACCAGGGATGTTCACAAATATTCCAGCTCTCTTCCAAGCACAAGAAAGGATTGCATGCCCCACCCAATTGCAATTATGTGTTGCTAAATGACTAATGTTAGCCTGTGACATGTGAAGAAAATGTGTATCACTTTCACTGGTAGCGTTAAGAAGCCAGAGTGCTTTGCTATACCTTTCCCACACTCACCATTAGAGTGATGGGCACCGTTCCAGAGAGTGGCTGCCCTGTCAACCTGAGTCCTAGAGTCAAAACATCATGGGGCAGAGCCCTGTTCATGATGACATGTGACATGAGTGAGGAAAAATCCTCACAAATCTATATTGTTGTAAGCCATTGAAATTTTGGGGTTGTTTGTAACTGGAGCATACGTTGGCCTATTATAACTAATAACATTTTCCTAGTATCATTTTCCTTAGTTTGAACTTTCAAAATTTCATAATGACATTATAAGCTAAAAAAGCATATAATTGCCTTTAATAATATTTGTTTTATATATTGATGGTAATACATACTGATGTTCTTCAAATTTGTGTGCTTAGAATCTTCTATTTATGTTAATATTTAGCATTTCAGCTTCCTGATTATATTTAAGTTGGAATGTTGGAAATTTTCACATTAAGAAATAAAATTAGCTATCATTTTATTGGTGTGTATTTCTTTTAAAGCGTAAACTTACGACCTTTTACTTTTTATGCACTCCTAGAAAAGTTAACTAAAATTATGGTAGACATTATCTTTTTTTTTTTGAGTCGGAGTGTCACTCGGCTGCCCAGACTGGAGTGCAGTGGCCGCTCCCGGCCACCGCAGCCTCGCCTGCTGGGCTCCGGCAATCCTTCTACCTCAGCCTTCCAAGTAGCCGGAATTACAGGCATGCGCTGCCACGCCCAGCGGATTTTTTGATTTATTGTAGAGATGAGGTCTTGCTGCCCAAGCGGGTCTCGAACCCACAGGCTCAGGCAATCCACTCACCTCAGTCTCCCAAAGGCATAGGATTACAGGTTGAGCCACCGAGCCTGGCGACAATTATCTTTGTTATGTTTTAATTGAGAATTCTAATTGTTCTAAAATATTTTGTTTGCTATTACCAAGGGTCATAACTGTCATTCATTGAAAGTCTGTGCTCTAAGCTTAATCCTTGGTTCTTGACATGTGTTATTTTACTGAATCCTCATAATAACTATGCAAAGTAGCTGACAAACCAACACTCAGTGAGGTTAAGTCACTGCAGTGTCCACAGATGTAGGAAGAGACACTCAGCTAAAAAACTAAGAAGGGCCATTGAGGTAAGAGAGAGACCAAGAGAATGGTATCCTGGAATCCAACAGAAGGAAAATGTTTTAGGAAGTGCTCAACTGTTCAAAATGGCACTGATAGTTTCAAAAAGGTAAGGACTAAACATTGACCAAATGGCAACCTAGGAGCCATTTTGACCTTGACAAGAGAAACTTTAGAGTAGGAGTGGGACATATCTGCATGGAGTAGATTAACAATGAATAGAAGGGAGAGGAATTGGAGATGGCAAGATAAGACAACTCTTTCAAGGAGTTTTGCTATAGCCAAAAATAGAGAAAGAGGACAGCAGCTGGAGAGAGAACTGATACAGGGAGTGTTATGTTTTTAAATTTAACACAGCAGAAATAATAGCATGAGTGTATTCTCAGGAAGGATCTAGTAGAGAGGGGAAGAAAAGTTGCTAATGCAGGTGACAGAAGGAGAGAATTGTGAAAGCAGTGTCTTTGAGCAGGTGACAGAAGTGACATCTAGTACACAATCAGAGCACTGGGCCTTTGACAAAGCTTGGAGGGCTCCTGTGCTGAACTATGTATGGGAGAAGCTGAGGTATGCCCACAAATGTTGAATGAATGCAGAAAATGGTGAGGGGGGTTCTGAGTAGTTCTCTTTTTTCAGCAAAGTCCATTGAGCAAGGTCCATTGAGAGAGAAAATGTGTTAGAAGGTGTTAGATGTTTAAAAGAAGAAGGTATGAGCTTATCATCTCTGAGACAGAAAGAACAGGTGTGGGTGGGGTAAGCACCAATGAGGTGGGTTTTGTGATGCATTGTGATAGCATGGAATTCCAAGTTGCAGGGCTTTAGGAAAAAGAGGAGAGAATGGACTTGAACCAGCAAAAAGGGCCAAAGAGAACACCTGCTCCTTATTAATATGTTGGAATTCAAGGACAAGGGAGGAATAACAACCTTGACTTGTGAGAGCTGCAGGGGATATAATGTCTTCTGAAGAGATTCAGGGTTTACTTAGAACTCAAAAACGAAGGACACAATGAGAGATGACATTTAGGATAGATATAGGAATTTTTCTGATGGCCTACTGTGAATTCTAGAGATCAGAGTGTAAAGATTCCAGGCCCTGGGAAAGGTTGGGAGATGGGAACAGATGCTTGTGCCTTACCCTGACAACCCTATTCCAGGACATATCTTCAGGGGAAAACTTTAGCTGGTCTGTGAGGAGACATGGACCATCATTGATATTCACTACAGCAATCACTTGCCGTAAGTAGCAAAAGTTGGAGGCAACCTAGACACACTCAGTAGAGGGGTGGATAAGAAAAATGTAGTGTATGTGCATAATGGAATTCATTGTGGCCATATCAGAAGAAATGAACAAGATATAGACACAGCACATGGATATGTTTTAAAGGTGTAGTGTCAAGTATGAAATAATGAGTTGAGATTCAGAGTACAATTTAACTTACGTGAATTGCCACACATAAGAATACTGTAGATTTCAGCAGATGCATATATAATAAGGACATGAATTAAATATATTACAATGGGTGACTGAGGGCAAGAATAGGGATGAAGGGGAAAGAAGCATATTAAATTAAAGCAGGAGAGAGGTTAGTAGAGATGATAGCAAGCCAGGAAGGAAGGACTCTGATGAACTAAACTCTGCACACCTCATGTTTAAAAACAAAATTCTGGCCGGGCTCAGTGGCTCAGCCTGGAATCCCGTGCCTTTGGGAGGCTGAGGTGAGTGGATTGCCTGAGCCCGCGGGTTCGAGACCCGCCTGGGCAGCGAGACCTCATCTCTACAATAAATCAAAAAATCAGCCGGGCGTGGTAGCGCGTGCCTGTCATTCCGGCTACTTGGAAAGTTGAGGCGGAAGGATCACCGGAGCCCAGCAGGTGGAGGCTGCGGTGACAGAGTGAGACTCCAACTCAAAAAAAATAAATAAATAAAAATAAAAACAAAATTCCTTCATGATCCACTTTTTGTTTTAAAGCTAGTTTTAGATTTGGTAGTTTATTAGATTAACTCAAAAAATTAAAATAAAGAACAAAAATTTTAAAAATAACTGTATGAGTCTTAGCATTTCTTGTTACATCTCCACTTCCCTCTAAATTATTACTTTTTAATTTTTATTTATTTATTTATTTGTTTTTTTCGGAGTTGAAGTCTCACTCTATTACCCAGACTGGAGTGCCGTGGCATGCTCCTGGCCACCGCAGCCTCGACCTGCTGGGCTCCGGCGATCCTTCCACTCAGCCTTCCAAATAGCTGGAACTACAGGCGTGCGCTACGACGCCCAGCTAATTTTTTGATTTTTATTGTAGAGATGAGGTCTCGCCAAGTTGCCCAGGCGGGTCTCGAACCCGTGGGCTCAGGCAAGCCACTCACCTTGGCCTCCCAAAGCACGGGATTACAGGCTGAGCCACTGAGCTCGTCCACTGCCCTCTAAATTATTTTTTGTATTGAGTGTTTATATCAACCTCATTGCATCTCTATAAGTTGATGAGCAACATAGGATTGAGGACAATGTTATCATCAGTGGATCTCAGGTGCTACCAAAGGCAAATACTTTAAATGTTTACACATCAAAATGGATTGTACACAATGAGGAAATAATGGTCAAAGCAATATTTTTAAAATGACAGAGAATCCAGTCCTTTCTATGACATTACACAGGCTGCCAAAGTAGCATCAGCCCATGCCTGATTTGTGTGATTATTGTCTTCTTGTGCAAGAGAAGTGTGCCCTGTCTATAGTTAATACCGCAGTCTTACATCTACCATGAGAACGATGGCGAAACTTAAGTAGCTTCTGTTTAGTAATCTGGTATTTAATCTTTATATCATGATAAATGAAATAATAGTCCAACTGCCATGTTTCTCTGGACTGTAATGCCCCCAACTTTTTTTAGATAACACATTTCGTATGACTCAGTGATGTGTCGACACAATGATTTCTTATTATGAATAAGAGCTATGCTTACCATCCAGAATAATATTTTTATGACCTTGCATCTTCTTCTAATCTGTTAATCTTATTTCATAGGCTTTGGCCAAATGTAATAAACTACTGAGCCTTCCTGTGTACTCAGTGTTTAGCCCACCTACAGAGAATGCCACAGATCTAGGAAGAATCTGGAAAGTCAGAACAGACCAGATGAAGACCTGCCTGGAGCACTACTAAAGACCAGAGAAGCTGAAATCACTCTTCAGTTTGAGAGGGATTTCCAGTTTAAACAGAGATTACATAAATTGCAAAAAAGTCATGTTTGCCCTTGCCTAGAAAAGCAGAGATTTGACCAGCTAGTCTCTAAGGCCAAACAGAACTTGTAGCAAGGCATTTCATGGTTCAAGATTTCTGGTTACACCAAAAATCAAAATTAGTTTAAGCTACCCAAAGACTGTAAGAGTTTATAGTTTGAATACATTATATTTATATGCCATCCTCCTATTATTTGACTTTAGATTATTTCCATGATAAACATACTGCAATAATTATTTTTAACACAGATTTTCTTTTAGATCTCTTATCATTTATTTAGGGTAAATTTCTTTAAATGGAATTATTGATTTCAACAGTAGGAAATCTTTATGGTCCTATGTATATATTACCAAATTATTTGCAAAAAAAAAATTCAAATGTAACTTTTCATAATAGTTTATAAGATAATTGTTCTCAACAATAATCTTAGCAACTCATATTTTTTGGAATATTTGTCAATTTGATAAAAGGTTGACAGATTCTTTAGATTTTTATTATTTGAAATATGCACAGTTGACTGATTTTTTATATGCTTCTGGGGATACATGTGTCTTCAAATCCTTTGCCTTTCACTTTCCCTTTAATATTATCTTGACATTTTTTATAGTTGTGTTTGTATTTTTCTTATTAAGTTATCTGTGCTAAAAATAGTTTTAAAATACCAATATGTCATATTTGGCAAATAGAATGTCACTTTTTCTTTTCTTTTATTTATGATAGTTCTATGAATGAATTTATTTTATTGTATTTTTTACATGCACCTATAACAATTCAAATAATATAGAGATCTTTGCCCCTAGTCCACAGACTTCCATGCCACCAACTTTAAAGTTATTCAATATTCACAGTTTGCTGTATAGTCTTCTATACTTTCTCTATGTTTGTAAAAGCATATGTATACATATGTAGGTATTGTTTTAATTTTTAAAAATAAAATATCATATTCTAATCATAAAAGTAATTCATACTTATTTTGGAAATCATAGTATGGCAAAAAAATATTATACTAAGAAGTACCTATTAGTAAAATTGGCTGTATTTTATTTATCCTTAGCTTTTTATGTTCTAGGAATGTCTAACAACAGCTGAATAATAAGATAAATGATATTATATCTTTAAAATTGAATACAAGCCGAGCTTGGTGGTTCAGCCTGTAATCCCGTGCCTTGGGAGGCTGAGGTGAGTGGATTGCCTGAGCCCGAGAGTTCGAGACCCACCTGGGCAACTTGGCGAGACCTCATCTCTACAATAAATCAAAAACTGAGCCAGGTGTGGTAGCGTGCGCCTGTAGTTCCATCTACTTGGAAGGCTGAGGCGGAAGGATCGCCGGAGCCCAGCAGGTCGAGGCTGCGGTGGCCAGGAGTGGCCACTGCACTCCAGTCTGGGCAACGGAGTGAGACACCAACTCAAAGGAAAAAAAAAAAATTGAATACTATGAAGTATTAAAAAGTCATTCAGATGCTTCCTTTTTAATTATTTACAACATCATTGTAAATGGTTATTTCATATACACATACATATATTTTTAACCAATTCCCTATAATTAGGCATCTTATTGATCCTAGAATACTATTAACTACCAAAAGTGGTGTGAGCATTTGTGTCTTTTTACTGTTTTTAATGCGAAGACCTCTAGAGCTTTATTGTTTTCATATTGACCAGTGGTTTTAGAAGTCTTTTATCATGTTCCATAATTACTTCCTATTTCTGC
The DNA here is from genome assembly GCF_000164805.1 of Carlito syrichta. Lineage (NCBI taxonomy): Eukaryota > Metazoa > Chordata > Mammalia > Primates > Tarsiidae > Carlito > Carlito syrichta. The sequence goes on from NW_007246894.1 coordinate 340,629, forward strand.
TTTGTTAAGTTATTGATGTTTAATTTGTTAAAATAAAAAGTTTATTTAAAGATTTAAAATGTTATTTCTGTATCTGCTGAACTGATCATTTTATTTTTAAAATGATCTGTTGTTTCTAATAGATTTTCCAATTTTGAACCTACTTGTATTTGACAGTCTTATTAAGCTCAAACTCTTCTACAACAGCACATCATGTGAAGAATTTAAAGTCCTTTTAGATTTCATTAAGAGTTTGAAATTTAGCCGGGCATGGTGGCTGAAGCCTGTAATCCCAGCACTTTGGGAAGCGGAGGCAAGAGGATTGCTTGAGCTCAGGGGTTTGAGACCAGCCTAAGCACCATGGTGAGACCTTGTCTCTACAATAAATCAAAAAATTAGCCAGGTGTGGTGGTACACCTCTGGTTCCAGTTACTTGGAAGGCTGAGGCGGAAGGATCACCTGAGCTCAGTAGGTGGAGACTGCAGTGGCTATGAGAATGCCACTAACACTCTAGCCTGGGTGAGAGAGTGAGACTCTGACTCAAAAAAAAAAAAAAAAGATTTAAAATTTGAATGATGAAATAAATAGTGATTGCAGATATTAGCATTCAGATTTACCATGAACTAGAGACCTATTGTGCTTTGTTTGGGATACCCCTCCCTGTTCTGCAGTCAGAAAGTGCTATCAGGCAAAAATCTAGAGTGATTGGAAGCCTCAGCTCATTTGTTCTGTTGTCTCAGGGATAACAGTCCTGGTTTGTGTGTTTTCTAATTTCTGTAGAGTTATTCTGTATATTCTGCTTATATTTTAGTGTTTTTTGGTGGGAAAGAAAACTGATTCAAATTACTACGTTATGGTCAGAAGTGCAAATCTAACAAATGTAATCCAAAGAGAAATACAGACAACTAGTTATGTCTCGATAGTATTTCTTTAGTTCTTTTTTAATGGGTATTTATTCTATCTGAACAACTGTCAGGAGTTCTGGGTGCATGCTCTATTACAGTACACAAGCAGAAAAGCTTCTCATGGTTTGAGATGGATCATTTTACTGTTTTTAATCAGAAAGGATCTCAAGATATATATTATCATCTAGTTTTTATGTAAAGGGTAAGCAGCATCAATTAAATACAAATTGAAATAATCAGTTGAATGCTCATCAATATTTAAACAATCAAGATTAATACCACTAAAAGGTAGAGTTTGGGTAGTGAAGTAAGAACATGTTTTTCAGTTAACATATACTTAGGGGTTTTCTGACATTAATATTTTTGACATTAAATTTGAGGAATTTATTAACTTTTGAATGAAATAGTAAGCAGAGTTAAGGAAATATACAGTTTAAAACAGTTGAAATGACCCTAAAGTTTTAATGACAATTACACATTTACAGCTAAATGAAAAATGAATTGTTTTTAATAATTGATTCAATTTAAATTTTTTTCTTAATAATTCTTATGAAATTATACATATACAAGGCTAACTGGGATCTGGGCACCTTTTAAAATGAAATAATGCCATTTTATTCTTCTCCAAAAAATTGTGATCCTAGTAAAACAGTAGTTCAGTTCTGTTTCCTTTGCATAGGAGTCACCTCTCCATTCTGCCACTTACGAAAGTGTCAACTCTCAGTTTTGACTGATTTGTAAGGATGCCAATTTTGATTCCACTTAAACATATTTTCAGTAGGTAGTGAGAGAAATATGACCTAGAAAGCAGATAATCAGGATCTCAACATGTTAATAGTTGAGACTTTCTTCGTGAGCTCACCGTGGTCAAATTTTCTCATATTATTATAAACATTAAAAGTCAAAAATAGGCTTGGCACGGTGACTCAAGCCTGAAATTCCAACACTTTCGGAGACTGAGGTGAGAGGATTGCCTGTGCCCAGGGGTTCGAGACCAGCCTGGGTAACTTGGTGAGACCTCATCTCTACAATACATGAAAAAATTAGCTGGGCACGGTAGTGTGCGCCTGTAGTTCCAGCTACTTGGAAGGCAGAGGTGGAAGGATTGCTTGAGACCAGCAGATTGACGCTGTGATGGCCATGAGCGTGGCACTGCTCTCTAGCCTGGACATCAAATTGAGATTCCAACTCCAAAAAAAAAAAAAAGCAAAATGTCAAAAAAATTTTAAGTTTAATCTTTAAGAGACATTAGTTCTTTTGAGTGAGAACAACTAATCACAAAAATATAAAACAAAAATAATTTATGCTCAAAAAGATTGTTTTGTAGTGAAGTTCTTTCCCCCATTTCAGAAGACACAGATGATAGACTCTTTACTGAGAACCTATACAAGGCCAATTATAAGAAAAACAGTTTTCATAGACTGGCATCTTTACTGCAGTAAGACCATTTGTGATGAGAACAAATGTGGTTGTTGACAAAAATGACAAGTCTTGACTAATAACTGAAGCAAGGAGGTTTTGTTTTAACTGACAACTCAGAATATTTACACTGCAGCTTCTTGTGAGTTTAATCATGAACTGACAATAATTTGGCATCTCTCACTGTAACCTAAGGAATCTGGTATTTGAGAGAATCTAACAGACATACATGTTCACTATGTCACTGTTTACAATGATCCCTTATCTTAATTCAGATCCTGAGAATGTGAGGCCTTACACCACCTTGTCTTACTTCCCCTACCAAATGCTTTCATTAAATTTTGCTCTAACCTTATGCTTGTTGTTTTTTTAATAAAGGGTGGCCTGAATGGAATTTTTGTGTTTTCAAAACACATAATTGAAGTGATGTGCTACTTGGGGCACCTTCTACAAGTTTTCATGTTATAAATTCCTGCTTGGGTTTAGTTCCAGGAAGTAACTCAGACTGCAGAGACAAATCTGTGTACTTTTGTTTGTCAGATAATGGAAAGAATGCAATTCAACATGTTCTCCTTTGTGTTTTAACTGGCAGAAAATGTGGAGCTCAATTCAGTGTCCAACCAAAAAACTGTCACTTACTTCAATCAGATGATAATATCTACTTGCCTTTTGGTTCATTTTTACAGTTAAAACTATGTTTTACTCCTAATTACTCCATTTTGTATTATGTTTGCCTTGTAAGACTGCTTACATGATTTTATAAGATCATAGGATATACATCCTAAATTTAAAAGTAAATGTAAAAACAGACAGTTGTTTAGAGTGGATGGTCTCAATTGCTCACAGGCTAACAAGAGAAAATGATGGGAGAGAAAAAATGTTTTTAGGACTAATGGCACATTCAATAGTGTTGCATTTCGGAAAAATCATGAAGCTGCTAAAAACCGAATAGGGATCTTGGGATTTGGCTACTTTACTGGATCAGTGGCTCAGTGAAAAGGTAACCAGATCTCAGGGGCTTGGGAAATTAGAAGTGAAGAAATAAAGCACAGAGAAATAGATTGTCTGTTTAGTTAATTGAAAACATAAAATGCATGCAGGTAATTGTTTGAAAAAGAAAATCATTCAATGATTCTCGTTAGAGCATAAAAAGGAAGACTTTTTTCAGGATTACCGCAATAGGCATAAGGGCTACTGAGACAGAATCTTACCATGAGCAAGACAGACTGGGCTGAACTCTGAATACAGCATGGGCAAGTGGGAATTTATAGCCAAGGAGCAGTGTGTGTGAGGAGGGAGTGGAGGAAGACTGTATGGATGGAAAATTACTAAAATAGACATCAGGGGTAAAGAGAATTCTGGCTAACTGACCTAAAAGGATTCTTGAGGAAGACAGCCAGGGTGATCAGACATCACCTGGGGTATAGTGAAGGATGAGAAAGCTGATCAGATATCAAGGATGATCAGATATTGAGGATAGAAGGTTCTGGCTAAACTGACTTAGCAGAATTCTTGTGCTAAAACTGAATTTTGTAAGTATGTGCACAGATAAACCTAGGAGAGAGTTCAGAAGCTTGACTAAAGTTTGGCCAAGCAAAGATTCTTTGTCATAAGAGATGTGAGACACTGTAGCTGGATCATTTGCAAGTCAGGGCTCTGACTTAAAGTAGAGTAGGACCCTGCAATTTTATATTTTACTTCAACTTCCTGTTATTCAATGCTAGATATGTCATGATCTGTGACCTAGAAGCACTTATTCTCTTTTAAATTGCTTTTCAAAAATTTTATATTCAAGTGATTAGGAAACTATATCTCTTTTTTCCTTGAAGTTATTTTCCAATGTTTTGGAATAATTAAGCAATTTTCTAAAAAAAGTAAGTTGCTAGATCATGTACATAACTAGTTTACAATATAGAAGTGCGTATTTAACCCTTGGGAACTTGGAAAGCAGCAGCAGGCAAATTATATAAAGGTTTGCCACAGTTAATATCTCACAAAGGCAGATAGTATGTGTATGAGGTTTGCCCTGTTATTCAACCATGATGCCTGACTCAATAGATACTTGTCAAATGAATCAGTGAATACATGATTGAGCCCTGTCGATAATCTATGGCCCAGAGAACAAGCTGTATCTGAAGTAGTGGAATCTAAGGACCTGTTGAGATAGGCACCATCATTATTTCTTTTTCTTTTTTAATTGACAAATAAAAATAGTATCTATTCATCATGTCCAACATGTTTTGATATATGTATATGATACATTGTGAAATGGTCAAACCAAGCTAGCTAACATATTCATCATCTCACATAGTTATTATTTTTTTAAGGGTGACACCATGTAAGATCTCACTGGCAATTTTCAAGTATACAGTAGAGTATTGTTAACTCTAGTTACTACCCTGTTCAGTAGATCCCCATAACTTATTCATTCTGTCTAACTGAAACTTTGTATTATTTGATCCAAATCTCTCCATCCCTCCCTCACCCCATAGCCTCTGGAGACCACCATTCTATCCTCTGCTTTTATGAGTTCCACTTTTTTTGGATTCTGCATATAAGTCAGATCATGGAGTCTTCTTCTGTGTCAGGTTTATTTCAGTTTAATTAATGTCCTCTACGTGCATCCTTGTTGTACCAATGCTAGAATGTCTTTTTTTTTTTTTTGGTAGGTTCAATAGTATTCCATTGATATATACAATGGTACTTCAGAAAGTTCATGAAAAATGGAATAAATAAAAATAAGTAACATGAACTTTATTTTTCAACATTAAACTCCATCACATTCAAAACACTCTGTAAGAAGTAATACCAGTCATTTAGCTCACTCCTAAAGAACTGTGAGTCCTTGAAATTTAATAATGTCAATGCAGTCTTTTAACATTCTTTTTTTTTTTTTTTTTTTGAGTCAGAGTCACACTCTGTTGCCCAGGCTGGAGTGCGGTGGGATGCACATGGCCACCCCCGTGTCAACCTGCTGGGCTCCGGCGATCCTTCCACCTCAGCCTTCTAAGTAGCCAGAACTACAGGTGTGCACTATCATGCGCACCTAATTTTTTTAAGATATATTTTAGAGTCTTGAACCCCTGAGTTCAAGCAATCCTCTTGCCTTGGCCTTCTAAAGTGCTGGGATTACAGACTTGAACCACCACACCTGACCATGCTATTCTTTTTTTATTATTATTTATTATTATTTATTGATATGTGGACTACAAGTCAGGATTAGTTACACAAACAGGATTTGTGAAGGTAAAGTTTGGATCCCAACTGGTCCTCACTTGCCCTAGTTTAGGACCAGGTACCCTGTGCTTCCTCCCTCTCTCCCTCCCCTGGCAGTATCTATCAACTGGTAATCCCTCCCTTGTGCTAATGTGATTAATGTTCAGGTCCTGCTTATGAGTTAGAACATTTAGTATTCAATTCCTTTTTTTTGTTTTTAGTTGGGTCTCACTGTCACCCAGACTGGAGTGCAGTGGCACGCTCCCGGCCACCACAGCCTCGACCTGCTGGGCTCCGGCGATCCTTCCGCCTCAGCCTTCCAAGTAGCTGGAACTACAAGAGTGCGCTACCACGCCCGGCTAATTTTTTTGATTTTCTTGTAGAGATGAGGGCTCGCCAAATTTCCCAGGCAGGTCTCGAACCCACGGTCTCAGGCAATCCACTCCTCAGCCTCCCAAAGCGCTGGGATTACAGGCTGAGCCACCGAGCCCGGCTGGTATTCGATTTTTTTGTTTACGTGAAGGATTACTAAGTATAATGGTCTCCAACTCCATCCTATTTGCTGCAAATGTCTTGATTTTGTTCTTCTTTATGGCTGCATAATACTCCATGGTATGTATCTACCACATTTTCGTTATCCAGTTCACTTATAACATTATTTAAAAAGCAACAAGCAGAACATTTTTTAAAATAAGAAAACAAAAAGAAGTCATAAGGAACAAAATGAGTACTGTAAAGTGGATTTCCCAATGACAGTCTCATAAAATTGTCCTTGTTTGATGAGAGGAAGAGCATTGTCAGGGTGGAGAAGGCTTGAGCTGTGACTGGAACTCTCTTCTGGTTGGTGAGTCTGGCTCCTTGCTCAGATGGGTGCACATCTCCCAATAGATCACTGCACAGGTGGGATAGGCCTCCAACAGCGGTGAGGTGTCAGAGCTGAGATTGGGTCTCCAGGATATATTGTAGGATGGAGATTGGTGCGCTTATTACAGAGGCTCAGATTCTCAGGCTTTGTGATATGGAGGCAACTTTACCTATGGGTCTTTACGTAAGCAATCCTAAGCTGAGAGGTTGGGAGTGAAGCCACAGGGAAACATTTTGGTTCACTACTGAGACAAATGTTGGCAGACAGATGAGCCATTCTATCAAAACACTAGTGTGCATGGTTTCTGCTAGACTACTTGGCAGATGGTTGTGATGACCAGCTTAAGAACAAATGGGGTTGTAACCAAGCACTTTGGGAAATAGGTCTCTTTCTGTGTTTGAACCTGAGAGTATAATCAATAGATCTGCAGCCTGGGCACTGGTCTGCACTCTAAAAACGACCTTCTTCGGTCTTTGGCCTCACTGAGTTTTCACATCCTCCTACCCAAATCCCGAAGCTCCTACAGAGAGACTTTTGTCTGTGGATGGGTACAGAATTCTTTTTGTTGTGGAAGAATATGAGTAGGTTACATCCTATTCCATCATCATTCTGATGTCACCCCAGCTTTATGCTAAAGATTCCTTTTGTAATTTGGGCTCTTTTGTGGCTTTAAACAAATTTCAGAATTGCTTTTTCTGTGTCTATGAGAAATATCATTGGAATTTTGACAGGGATTACAATTGATTCTGTATATTGTTTAGGTAGTATGAACGTTTTAACAATATTAATTTTTTCAATCCATGAACATGTTATATCTTTCCATTTATTTATATAGTCTTCAATTTCATTCATCAGTGTTTTATAAATTTTAGTGTGCAGATTGTTTACCTCTCTGATCAAATGTTTTTCCTTTGTATTTGATTGATTTATGTATTTGATACTATTGTAAATGTAAATGAATAATTTGTTGTGAGTACACAGAAATGCTACTAAAATTTGCATGTTGATTTTGTATCCTGTAGCGTTATTGAATTAATTTATTAGTCATAATAATTTTTGGTGAAGTCTTTAGGATTTTCTGTGTATAAGATCATGTCAATTGCAAACAGAAACATGTATAGTTATATCTTCCTAATTCGAATACCTTATTTTTCTTGCCTAATTGCTCTGGCTAGGACTTCTAGTACTATATTGATAGAAATGGTGAGAGATGGCATTCTTGTTATAACTTTTAAAAATGTTTTGATGTATAACTTTATGACTATCAGTTTCAAGATCATGTTCCTTGTTTACACTGATGAATTGAGAAGTTTCTGCCTCTGTCATTGGATACAGAATTTTGTTAGAGCCAGGACACACTCGGGACTGCATTTTCTATATGTTTTAACCAGGGCTTTAGAGTTTTCTCACAGTGGCTCACATTTGGAAAGTTGATTTAACTCAGAACCTAACATGAATTAGAAAAGGAGTGAACTTCTCAGTATATCCTACACATGGAATAAGCAAATGACTAGTCTACTATACATTAGAAAACCAGGGCTGTAGCCTCAGATCTGCCTCACTCTTGGTTCAGTGCCCTTTGGCAAATCACTCGTTTTCTAAGCTTCAGTATGGTCTTCTACTAAAATGAGGAAGCTGCTTTTCTAATGTCGTTTCTAGCTCCAAAGTCTCATGATTCTATTTTAGGTCTACAGTACTTCCAGTACTTGTGTAGGTAGACTCTACTCAGTCCTTGTTGAACTGAGAAACCTTCTATACTTGTCCCTTTGTATTTGTAGAGGAGAAAATTGGGTCCAGGACTCCCTGAGGGAACCAAAATCTAGAGATGATCAAGTCCCTTTAAAAAAATGGTGTAGTATTTGCATATAGCCTGCATACTTCCTCTGTATGTTTTAAATTATCTCTAGATTAATTATAATACTTAATATAATATAAATGCTATATAAATAGTTGTTATACTGTATTGTTTTTTATTTGTATTATTTTTTATTGTTGTACTTTTTAATTGCTTTTAAAAAATACTTTTCACCCACAGTTGGTTGAACCGTGGATGCAAAACCCACAGATACAGAGGGCTGACTGTATTATTAGTCCCCTCTTTTTTTGTTTTGGTGAATTAAACCAAATAAGATCCCCTGTCTGTCTTTCATCCTTATTTGAAGGCACATGTTCTCAGAAAATCTGCAGTGTTTTAGGTGTAAGAGCTGGCAGTTTTGAGCCTTCCATTTAGAGCCAGGTAGTTTTAGTGAGTTCATAACTTAGTTTGCTGAGACAAGTGACATGCATAATAGAATTGCCACACATTTGTTTATGAGATCACTGTGTCTGCCAGCTGGGCTCAAAATGAAGAGAGCAAGATTGTATTTCACCACCTCTGCAAAACAGAAAGTGCTTTTGTTGTTTTTAAAAATTTCTATATTCTGGCATACAAGTGTGAGATAGAGCAACATTTTTTGCATGACCAGCAATATATCTGGGTTTAAAAAAACAAAACAAAACAAAAAGAATGACTCTCTTATTCTTGATGGCTGTTGACAGATAAAGTGCTGGATAGTTGGAAAAAAATTAAATTTTTTTTCGTCTTTTATAACGTTCTTTTTATTGTAACCATTTGAATGAAGGATTAATTTAAACTAAAAGAACAAATTTCCACACCAACTTTATTTTCATTTCCTGCCTTCACTAATCACCTCTGCCTGCTTCTCTTTCCATTTCTTTTAAATTTTTCTCCTCCAATGAGTATCTAAAAAAATAAAATTTTATTTTTGGGGAGAGGAAAAAATGAAGAATGCAAGGTTGGAATCAGTATGGCTAATAATGAAGTGATTGTGTTTACAATAACCCAGGTAAGAAATAACGAAAACCTCAGGGAAGACAGGACCAGGAGAAATAAGGCAGCAATTTTGAGAAATATCAGTGAAGGAGAGGTCTAAATTGAGTGACAAGAAGAAATTCAGCAAGATTAAATCTCCTAGTTTGGGAAATTGGTGGGTGGTGGCATTACCAATCATCTACAGTGGCCAGCTAGTTTGAGCAAAGGTGGTGAAGCCTGTTAGGAAACGAGGTTTGAGCTGCCTGAGATCTCTTCAAATTGTGATATCTAAGAGATAGCTGAATATGTAGGTCTGTTGCTTAAAAGAGATTTGCAAGACTGTGAGCTTCATATTGTTATTTCTATTTTTAAAGCCAGGTGACTATGCCAAAGAGGTTAATTCACTTAGCAAAGTAAATTTACATTAGATAACAGATTGGACACTCAAAGTCACATGCATGTCCTTCTTGCTTTAAACAGCTGGAGCAAGTGTTTAAAACAAAGTCTTTAAAAATATTCTGGACATTCAAAGCCTTTTCTCTGAAAAATCTATATTAGAGTATCTTCCTGTCATCAAAGAAAACCATGTTTGAGAAAAATAAGTCTGGAAGAAGCCTCAGTGTTAATGTATAATGACCTTTCACCTATCTCTCACCTATCCTCTTTCAAAGTGTGGACTCACTGCCCTAGAGTCAACACACATGCTACAAACACAGGCTTTGGATGGGATCTGGGAGCCACGCAGACCTAGGCAGCTCTGGTGTTTGCTGATTCTACTTCCTATCAAATAAACCACATTTGTTTGATGCTGTGGTTCCTGTGGTTACCATTCAGATAGGGGGCCTGAGAGTTTACAAGCAAAGCAACTGAACTCTTTTTTATTCTAGCACTGTTGGTGGCCAGATAGATTCGCTTTGTTCTTTAGTTCTTCTGCAGACTCCTCCATCATCAGCTTTTTTATTCTCTTTCTCCCAACACCAAATCTGCCTCAGCCCCAATACTGACTGCTTGGTTTCTCCAGCTACAAACTTTCTACTAGCCTATTCTTTGCTCCAGCTTACCCTAGAGAAAGTGGGAACTTCTGCACCAAGTAACCTCCCAACTTGACCAAGAAGCTAACAGATAGAAACAGACCAGGTGCTACAAAGTGTCCTTATTCCCCTGCTGAGAAAAATCCTATACTCTCTCCTGATTACACATGGACTCACATGCCAAAGTTGGACCACGTATCATAGAACATTGGATCACTGACATTATACTTTAAAAGATTGCTATAACAACTTTTACAAAGTATTTTCCCTCCTTGATTCTTAGTTCTTTGCTTTAAATTTTAGTTGTGCCATCAGCATAATCTCATCAACTATTTTTCATCTCAAGTCATTTCATCCCATTACCTACACTTGAATGCTTTGAAGTTGCCATGAAAATTTTATTGACTAATTTTTTAAAGTAGCACAAAAGTGAATGAAAGGTAATATATCTTATAATATCAGAATGCAACAATATTACTTTATATTTTCAGATTGCTTTGACTTTGGTAATCCTGTGGGGATTCATGGAGTACACAATAAGTGTGTCATGGTTAGAAATTGTGGGTGCCCATGCTGGCACTTCTTGATAGCACTTTACCAAAAAGACTCATTAACTAAAAGAAATAAGAGGTGGTCGGGCTTGGTGGCTCACCTGTAATCCCAGCACTTTGGGAGTCCTAGGCGAGTGGATTGCCTAAGCCTGTGGGTTTGAGACCAGCCCGGGGAACTTGGCGAGACCTTGTCTCTACAATAAAAAGAAAAAAAAAATTAGCCTGGTGTGGTAGCGCTTATCTGTAGTTCCGGCTACTTGGAAGGCTGAGGCAGAAGGATCGCCTGAGCCCAGCAGGGCAATGTTGGAATGTCCGTGAATGTGCCACGGCACTCCAGCCTGGGCGACAGAGTGAGCAACTCCAACTCCCCCCAAAAAAGAGGCTCACTAATGCATTAAATAAGTTAAAGGTGCTCATTTTGAATTGAATAAGTTTTATGTATGGTTGTCCCTTGGTATATATGTGGAGGATTGCCTCCAGGACCGCCCAAATAGCCTAAAACCCTTGGATACTCGAGTCCCACAGATGGTCCTGAAGAATCTGCATATATGCAGGTTTTGTATATGTGAATACCATATTTTCCATTTGTGTTTATCTGAAAATTTCCATGTGTAAGTGGACCCATGCAATTCAAACCTGTGTTTTTCAAGGGTCAACTGTAGAACTCCTTAGCAATGGACAATTGGCAGAGAACCCTTTTGATTAAGGTGAATAAAAATCAACTTTATAATATGAATGCAAAATTTGTGAGGTAGGAAATGAATGAGACAAGATATGCAGAAAAAACCACTCCAATGCCCTTCTGGAGGTATCTTTTCTTCCTAGACAAATTCCCAGTCTTTCGTTTATTTGGTTATTTTTTATTTACTTTGTGGAATTTTTCTGATAATGCTAGTCTTTTGCCGTAGTTAGAGCTGTGGCAAAACTTCAACAGACTTTATACTGCATTGTTCTGTTTGCATGTGATGAACTGGGCTTTAGCAAATAATGTCCTTCAGTGATGTGGGTGGAAATGATCTGGCAGGAACTAGTGGTGCTATGGAAGGTTTATCTAGGACATTTCATCCCCAGTTCATTGTGCAACCCATCAAGTGCATTTCCTCTCCACTTAACAAATACTGTTCTGTAGTGTTCTGATCTTATTATTTATTCCATTGGACCTAATATGCCTATTCTGTGAATTTCATGCATGGCATAAAAATGGTTGTGATTAAAAATTACATTCACTTTTACTAATTTTTAAAATGAATTAATCCCAGATTTGCAAATTATTTAAATAGGTCTGTCTCAATCTTTTAGCCTCTGTGTCTCCCTCCCTTTCCTTATCTTCTTGTCCTATACACATATGAGAAGACATTGTAAATTGTTAATACCAAAAACAAAAAGGTAAAAAAGTTGATGAGAAAAATTTTCTCTAATTTGGTGGTTCTCACAATTTGCATACAACATTACCTGGAGGGCTTTTTCAGATACAGATTGCTGCAGCCACCTTCTACCCCTGCCCCATACCTCCAGAGTTTCTGATTCAATAGTCTGGAATAGGTTAAGATTTGCATTTCTATCCAGTTCCCAGGTAAACTAATATTGCTGGTCTAGAGATCACACTTTGAGAAACACTGCTCTAAGACAAATGAAGTGATGCATGAATTAAAATTCTTCTCTTAGTCTTTTGTTTTTCTTTTTCATGCAATTTATCTTTTTCTATACACCTGATTCTTTAATACATAGGGTTGGCCTTTAGCATACATATCTGGAAGACATAAAAAAACTCACCTCTTCAGTTGTAGCTACCTTAGCTCATCACAGATTCTTTCTCTATCCCCTCACCATGTATTTACATACCCATTTGACTGTATACTTGGACTTCCATTATATTCTTCAGTCCTTTATCCTTAATTTTAATTTTTTAATTTTTTAATTTTTAATTTTAGTGTAAAGATGTGGTATACAATTCAAGGTTAGGTATACAAATATTGATCATGTAGGTACCCCTGTTAATGAGGTATGCCCCTCCCTGCCCTAGCAGCTTCCCTCAACTGCCAGTCCCACCCCCTACACCCACCAGCAGTTTCCCATTACTGCCAATCGCTTTCTTATAGCATTATAATTATCAAGGTCCTCTTATGAGTGAGAACATATGGAACTCTGTTGTTTCTGTGATAAACACTGAGTATGATCGACTCCAAATCCATCCAGGTTGCTGCAAAGTCCATATATTTGTCGTTCTTTATGACTGCATAATATTCCATTGTATATATGTACTACATTTTTTTAACGCAATCTAGCTTCGATGGGCAACATGGTTGGTTCCATGTTTTTGCTATTGTGAATAGAGCTGCAACAAACATTCGTGTGCAGGTATCTTTTTTGTAGAATAATTTGAGTTCCAGCCGGGCTCGGTGGCTCAGCCTGTAATCCCGCGGGGTATATTCCTATTAGGGGAATTGCTGGGTCATATGGAAGGTCAATTTCTAGTTCTTCCAGAAGTTTCCAGACTGTTTTTCAGAGAGGTTGTATAAGTTTGCATTCCCACCAGTAGTGTAGAAGCGTTCCTTTTTCTCCACATCCTCGCCAGCATCTATTGTTGCTTGTTTTATTAATGATGATCATTCTTACAGGAGTTAGGTGATATCTCAATGTGGTTTTAATTTGCATTTCTCTGATGATGAATGAGGCTGAACACTTTTCCCCATGTCTGTTGGCTGCCCGTACCTCTTTTTTTGAGAAGTGTCTATTCATGTCTTTTGTCCACTTTTTAAAGAGGCTGTTTATTTTTTTTTTCCCTTCAGTGCATTTGAGTTCCTTGTAGATCCTAGATGTTAGGCCTTTGTCAGACATACAGTTGGCAAATATTTTTTCCCATTCTGTGGGCTGTCTCCCTGCTCTCTTGATGGTTTCCTTTGCTTTGCAGAAGCACGTTAATTTGATGAGGTGCCACTTGTCTAGCTTATTTCTTAAGGTCTTGGCCTTTAGGGTTCTGGGTAGGAATTGGTTGCCAGTTCCAATTTCCATAAGGGTGTCTCCTGCATTTTCCAACATTCTTATAGTTTGAGGTTTTACGTTTAGATCTTTGATCCATTTAGAGTAAATTTTTGTGTATGGTGATAGGTAGGGGTCCTGTTTCAATCTTCTGCATGTGGTCAGCCAGTTGTCCCGGCACCATTTACTGAATAGGTTCTCCTCTCCCTAGTGGTTTTTGTTGGAGACTTTGTCAAAGATGAGTTGGTTGAGGAATTGAGGCTTTGCTTCCAGAATCTTTATCCTATTCCATTGGTCTATGTGCCTGTTTTTATACCAATACCAGGCTGTTTTGGTTACTGTAGCTTTATAGTAAAGTTTCAAGTCTAGAAGTGTGATACCTCCTGCTTTGTTTCTTTTGCTAAGGATTGTTTTGGCTATTCATGGCCGTTTATGTTTCCATATGAATTTCTGTATTGTCATTTCCAGGTCTAAGAAGAATGATGTTGGTAACTTAATGGGTATTGTGTTGAATCTGTAGATTGCCTTTGGTAGGATGGACGTCTTAACAATGTTGATTCTTCCTATCCAGGAGCATGATATATTTTTCCATTTGTTAGTGTCTTCTTGGATTTCTTTGAGCAGTGCTTTGTAATTCTTATTGTAAAGGTCTTTCACTTCTCTGGTTAGGAAGATGCTGAGGTATTTCATTTTTTGGGTGGCTATTGTGAATGGGATTGTGCTTTTTATTTGGGTCTCTGCCTGCTTGTTGTTGTTATATAGGAATGCAACTGACTTTTGCACATTTATTTTGTACCCTGAGACTTTGCCAAAGTCCTTTATCAGTGCAAGCAGGTTTTTGACCGATTCTCTTGGATTTTCAAGTTATAAGATCATATTATCAGCAAAGAGGGATAGCTTGGCTTCCTCTTTTCCTATTTGGATACCCCTGATTTCCTTCTCTTGTCTACTTGCTTGGGCTAAGACTTCAACACAATATTGAACAAGAGGGGTGCAGAGTGGGCAGCCTTGTCTTGTTCCAGTTTTCAGGGGAAATGTTTCCAGTTTCTGTCCATTTAGCAATATGTTAGCTGTGGGTTTGTCATATATGGCACTTACTATTTTGAGGTATGTTCCTTCTATACCTAGGTAGAAGGATGCTGAATTTTATCAAAAACATTTTCTGCATCTAATGAGATAATCACATGGTTCTTGTTTTTACATCTGTTGATGTATTTAATAACATGGTCTTGCAAATGTTGAGCCAGCCCCGCATCCTGGGGATGAAGCCTACTTGGTCATGGTGAATGATTTTTGAGATGTGCTTTTGGATCCAATTTGCTAGAATTTTGTTGAGGATTTTTGCCTCTATGTTCATAAGGGACATTGGCCTGTAGTTTTCTTTCTTTGATGCATCTTTACCCGCTTTGGGTATCAGTGTAATGTTAGCTTCGCAAAATGATTTGGAGAGAATTCCATTTTTCTCAATTGCCTGGAATACTTTCAATAGGATTGGTATCAGCTCTTCCTTTTATGTTTTGTAGAATTCTGCTGAAAAGCCATCTGGTCCAGGGCTTTTTTTTGCAGGTAGTTTTTGTATGACGGAGTCAATTTCCTCAGTTGTTATTGGTCTATTCAGTGTCTCAATGTCTTCTTGTTTCAACTTGGGTAGGTTGTGTGATGTCAGAAAGTCTTCCATTTCATCTAGGTTATCAAGTTTATTTCCATATAGGTGTACATAGTAATCTCTGATAATCTTTTATATTTCTTCAGGGTCGGTTGTGATTTCATCTTTTGTATTTCTGATTGTGTTTATTTGGGCTTTTTCTCTCTTTTTCTTGGTCAATCTTGTTAATTCTTTCAAAGAAACAGCTTTTTGTTTTGTTGATGTTTTCTATGATATTTTTGTCTTCTATGTCCCATATTTGGGTTCTTATTTTTGTGATTTGAATTCTTCTGCTAAAGTTGGGGTTTTGGTGGTCTTTGCTTTCCAGCTCCCTTAGGTGGTTTGTTAGGCTCTCCACTTGTGATCTTTCCAATTTCTTGATGTGTGCTCGTAGAGATATAAATTCTCTTCTTAAAACTGATTTCATGGTATCCCAGAGGTTTTGGTAAAATGTTTCTTAATTTTCATTTATTTTCAGGAATCTTTCAATTTCTTCTTTGATTTCAGTGTTGATCCAGTCATTGTTCAGCATCATGCTGTTTAGTGACCATGTCTTTATGGGCTTTGGGGAAATTTTGTTGGTGTTGATATTTATTTTTATTCCACTGTGGTCTGAAAGGTGCAAGACAAGATTTCAATCTTATGAAATTTGTTTATGTTTAATTTATGGCCAATGATGTGGTCGATCTTGGAGTACATCCCATGTGGTGATGAGTAGAATGTATATTTTGTGGTCTTTGGGTGGAGTGTTCTGTATCATTTAAGTCCATTTGTTCAAGAGTCTCATTGAGGTTCTGGGTGTCCTTGCTGATTTTTTGTCTTGAAGATCTGTCTAGGATTGTGAGTGGGGTATTAAATTCTCCTGTTATGATAGTGTTATAGTCAATCTCTTTTTTAAGTTTGCCTAGAAGCTGCTTTACAAACATTGGTGCTCCTATATTAGGTGCATATATGTTTAGGATGGATATTTCTTGTTGATTGATTGAAACTTTTATCATTATATAGTGACCTTCTTCATCTTTTTTTTGATTTTTGATAGCTTAAAAGGTATTTTGTCTGAGATTAAGATTGCAACTCTAGCTTTCTTTTGTGTTCCGTTTGCCTGAAAATTTGTTTTCCATCCTCTTACTTTGAGTCTGTGAGTGTCTTTTCTGGTGAGATGCATCTCTTGGAGACAATATATTGTTGCCTCATGATATTTTATCCATTTTGCCATTCTGTGTCTTTTCAATGGTGCATTTAGTCCATTCACATTCAGGCTAATTATTGAAATGTGAAGGTTTATGTTTGTCATTATGTTCTTATAGAGCTGTTGTTGTACTTGTTTGTTTGTTGTATTTCTTTTGGTTTTGGGGTTGGTTCATGCGTGTTTTCAATCTTTTTCCTGCACTCTTGTGAAGAACATTATTGTTCTTTTTCCCTTTACTTCTGTGTTTAATACTTTCTTAAGAGTTTCTTGTGTGGTTGGTCTGGAGGCATCATAAGTTCTTAGGGACTGATGTCTGGGAAAGATTGTAATTCTCCCTCACTGATGAAGCTTAGCTTGGCTGGGTAGGTTATTCTTGGTTGAAATTGTTTATCTTT